>NC_081560.1:169105933-169187986 GCF_022355385.1 Mustela nigripes | reverse complement strand
GATAGCGAGCACAGGCAGACAGAGTGGAAGGCAGAGTCAGAGGGAGAAGCAGGCTCCCCATGGAGCAAGGAGCCCGACGTGGGACTCGATCCCAGGACGCTGGGACCATGACCTGAGCCGAAGGCAGCTGCTCAACCAACTGAGCCACCCAGGCGTCCCGCCATTCACTTTTTCTAACTTTATTCTTCCACTCATGGTCTAGTCAGTCACCTTTTGAGCAACAGTCTTTCTCTTGGTATGTTCTGGTCTTCAGTCAGGTTACTTTCACATTTTGCTGCCTGCGAATCTCTTCAAGAGGGTCAATTTTTAAAAAATTAACATATAGTGTATTTATTTCAGGGATTCAGGTCTGTGATTCATCAGTCTTACACAACACCCAGCACTCACTACAACACATACCCTCCCCACTGTCCATCACCTAGTTATCCCATACTCCCACACCCCTTCCCCCCAACAGCCCTCAGTTTGTTTCCTAAGAGTCTCTTATGGTTTGTCCCCCTCTCTGGTTTCATCGTGTTTCATTTTTTTTCTCTCCTCCCTTATGATCCCCTGCCTTGTTTCTTAAGTTCCCCCTATCAGTGAGATCTTATAATAATCATCTCTGATTGACTTATTTTTCTTAGGATAATACTGTTAGGCCAGCCACGTTATTTCAAATGCCAAGATTTCATTTTTGATGGCTGCATAATATTCCATTGTGTATGCATACCACATCATCTTTATCTATTCATCTGTTGATGGACATCCCGATCTTTCCATATTTTGGCTGTTTTTGACATTGCTGCTATAAACAAGTCTTTGGACCACTACATTTGTATCTTTGGGGCAAATACCAGTTGTGCAATTGCTGGGTCTTAGGGTAGATCCATTTGCAACTTTTTGAGGAACCTCCATGCCGTTATACAGAGTAGCTGTACCAGCTTGCATTCCTACCAATAGTGTTAGAAGCTTTCTCTTTCTCTGCATCCTTACTAACATCTGTCTTTTTCTGACTTGTTAATTTTAGCCATCTGACTGGTGTGAGGTTGTATCTCATGATGCCAAATGATGTTAAGAACTTTTTCATGTGTCTGTTGGCCATCTGGATGTCTTCTTTGCAGAAATGTCTGCTCATGTCTTCCTATTTCTTGATTGGGATATTTGTTCTCTCAGTGTTGATTTTGATAATTTCTTCATAGATTTTGGATACTAGTCCTTTATATGACATGTCATTTGCAAATATCTTCTCCCATTCTGTCAGTTGTCTTTTGGCTGTTTTTTTGTTTTAGTTTTTGTTTTTACTGTTTCCTTTACTCCTTTCCTTTGCTGTGGATGAAGTCCCAATAATTCACCTTTGCCTTATTTCCCTTGCATTTTCAAATGTGTCTACCAAGAAGTTGCTGCAACTGAGGTCTAAGAGGGTCAATTTTAAACATCTCTATCATAAACCATCACAGCAACAGTGAGTTGATATTTCAGCAATAAACCAGGCACTGTTCCAATTATTTTCTTTTCATAAAATTTAATTTTCAGCAACTTTTTAAACAGTTACTTTTTATTTTTGCTGTACAAATGAGGAAATATTGTCTTAAGTAATTGGAATAAATTCCTCAAGAATACACAGTATTAGGTGGGGAAGTCATGGTAAAAATCAAGCTCTATGTGTTTTCAAAATCTGAGTACATCACATTTGGAAGATTATGAGTTAATTTCATTACTTAGCTCTCAGAGGGAAAGTTCATTTCCATATCCATTTTCTTGCGGACATGCCATTACTGCCACCACATTCTTCCTACAGCAGCTGTTATTAGTCCCTTTCTTTTTTTTTTTTTTTTTAAATGAGGTAAGTGATCGATAAATACATTAGGTGAGCTGTCCAAAGTCACACAGCTAAGGAAGTGACATAAAAAACTTCAGAATCCAAGACTTTCTGGCTTCAACATCGTTGAGTTTTCTATCCCATGATGTAAATGAAAATTTGTTTTCCTACTCAAATTAACTAGAGAAATAGAAATATTTTTTATCCCTCAACTGGAGAAGGACTGTATTCCAGTGGCCAAGTTGGATGGGGTTACCCTCTCCTACACTCACAGAAATAGTTTATGACTCTATGTGACTTGGGTTTCTTACCCACCTTAGATATCAACATTTAAGAACTTCAAATCTTTCAGGGGAAAGTAATGAGTTGGTTCTTCAACAGTCATTAGGGAAGACTGGGAATTTTTTTTTTTAAATTTAGTGTGATACAATATATTCTATATATATTGAATCTATAGTATGATACAGTATATTTTATAGAACTATAACCAACATTGAAATAGAATGAAAAGAAATTTTACATTTCCTCACAAAATTCCATATTCTTCCCCATAGGTTGCATTTCTACTAGGCTTTTCTATGCATAATATATACATAAATTAGATTATGATTTTGTGCCCTAAATTTTCTATAAGTAATATTCTCAAGTATTTAAGGTTCACAAATGACTTTATTGGTTGAGGAGAAAAATATGAACAAACTTCCCTGCTTGCATTGTTTTTCACTAAGCTTTCAAATGATAACATGGATGGGAATGTCTTGATTCTTTGGGCCCAGCCATGGTGTGGCAGGGGGGAAAATGCACTGGAGATTTAAGAGGTAATTTTCTATTCTCATACAAAAGCATACGTAACTAACAAACATTAAAACTATCATAGTAAGAGGCACTTAACAGTTAAAGAGTTATTAAGTTCTAATTATATATCAGAGAATGTTAGCTTTCATCTTCACAGAAGTACCATAAGCAACTATTGCTAGTTCCATTTGTAAAGTGAGAAGAAAAACAAACAAACAAACCTGAGCTATAACCTCCTTTAGTAACTCACTCCAGATCATGAAGTTAGTGTATCAGGCATAGTTCCAATAGAAAAATAGAAACAGATAATTTATAACACAAGGAATGGATCACAGGTAGCAAAAGGAGAGAAAGGGGGAGACGTGAGATAGCCTAGAGATTCCTTTCAGGTAAGAAGTCATTCACTCCTGTGCTGGAGGGACAGACAAAGGAAACAGTGTTACACCAAAATTACTGAGTATCATTATTCTGCATGAATCTTCCTCTATGCACTTAGGAAGACTAATGTTTTATATTTTTAGTTAAAACCATTTTCTTCCTATTGCATCAGTTTCTTGCTTGAATAGTACCTTGTAATATGGGCAGTAGACTTGTACAAAATTTTAAAAATAATTATATTTAAAGGTAGAAGAATTTAAAATGACTTGTTAATCTTAAAAGATTGGTAGATCAATTCAGTCCAAGCTAATCCTCAAAAAGAAACAACCAAACGAAAAACTGCAACCTGTGTCATTGGGATTACATTCCTTAAGTACTGAGATTTAAGAATAGAACATTGACATGATAACTCATGAAACCAGTAGAACTTATCATGGTACCTGGACAAATGATCCAGTTATATTCCAGAACAAGCAAGATTTGGGTGATCTACTAAAAATTATTTCCAAGAATTGTATTGGACTACAGCTAAACAGCAATCTTGGGAGTATCATATATGATAGGCAGAATCCAAGAAGGAGAAACAAACCATAGATGGCTTTCTACCAGCCTTAGCTCAAGTAAAACCTTTAAGCACTAAGTCAATTTGAATTCCTGGCCACAGGAGGATTCAGAGAATGGAGATTCATTCTGATCCTAATCTTTATTTTGAGCCTAGGTTTCTTTACTCAGGGGGAGATGACCAGTAACAGCTTCTTGACTTGCTAAAAAATAAATAAATAAATAAATAAATAAATAAAATAAAAAGTAACTGTGACAAGCAGAGCTGTGCAAACTAGGTGACAAGTAACTGATACTCCAGGAGGAGAAACCAGCAGCTGTTAGGCTTCCCATTCCAAACTGAATCCAGAGCTCCCTTCCTATTGCAGGCTTTCTAGAGGAACCCAACCATTCCAAACAGCAATGCAGACTAGGCCCCAGGGTATATTTTTCCCCTCTTGGTGGGAGATAGGGCAGAAACTGGGATATGGAATTTGGAGAACTCAGACAAGGAGAGAGGAAAATCATACAGTGCAATCATCTTCTGAAGTTATTAATGCATCAGGACATAAAGAAGATAGGTCATTGATGAGATATGATAATATCAAAAGAGATAAGAAGGAACAATGGGCTGGATTCATTTGAAAATTGATCAGCAATGCACATTTGTCACTGATGAATATCTAATCAAGAATTTATGAAAGTCATCTTGATAAATCAATTCCAAAAATTTTTTGCCATGATAACATAATGCCTCATCCTGTGACTTTTGTTCACTTGATGTGCAGTTAGGAAGATCTGACCTAAGACAGGTTGAAGATTTTGAACTCTACAATAAGTGGAGAAATGGGAAGTAGCTATTTATGGTGTCTTTGCATGGGTATCACCAGGGATTCTGTTCTTACTATGGTGTTTAGTTTTCTTTATAGGACCTGAAATAGGCCCTATACATTCTCTGTCTACACTAAAAAGGAAATTAAAATAATGGATAGCTAGCTTTTGAATGTAAGTTTAATATCAATGTATTTTATAGGCCTTTCCTCTTCATAACTCTCTTTCCAATTTTATTTGATGCCAGATGCATAAACTACAGACATTCTATTTGAAACTGTTAGAGCAAAGGCAGTTAAAGGAACTATTTTGAAAGACTATTATCTAAGATATATATATTTTTAAAAACTACTGAATAATATAGGATGGGGATTTTTGTTAATGCCATGTTCAAATAATCTAACTTCATTCAACATTTTAAAAACATTTTAAAAAGGTGAGTTTTCTGAAAGCATATAGATTTTGGAAATCCGTGGTCTTTTAAGTCTTGCATTTTTGATATATTAAACAAATCTGTTTCCAGAATGTTAGAACCCTAGATGACCTTGGGAATCTAGTCTAATCCCATCATTTTCTGATACTTAGAGAGTAGGTTCCTTCCCCAAAGTTATTCAGCAATTAGGGATCAATAAGATTTTAATATGTCAATGATATGTTGAAATGTTGTTCCAACAGACATTTTATCAGGAATAATGCCTACAGGGGCACCTGGATGGCTCAGTCAGTTAAGTGTTTGCTTTCCACTCAGCTCATGATCCCAGGGTCCTGGGATGGAATTCTGAATCAGGCTCCCTGCTCAGGGGGAAGCCTGCTCTCTCACTTGCCTACTCTCCCTCTCATATAAATAAATAAAATCTTTTTTAAAAAAAGGAATAATGCTTACAATCTCCAGAAATGTTAATAGATACTAGTAATCCCACTAGACTATGAGAAATACTGGACAGTTCCTGAGAGTCAGGGATCAGTGGTCCCTCAGACGGTTAATACAAAGAGAATAACTGATCCACCAATATGCATAAGGTACTGTCATGTCCTGCCTTCCATCATCCTCCATAAGTATCTGGGATACTATCTCTTTGGTTTCAACTTTTTTCAGCTTTGATCCTAAACTTCTTCTTTTGACCTACAATATGTGTGACCACTGACTCTTCCCAGAGCCCCATTTGTGTAACACTGAACCCAGATTCCTTCAGTTGATAGTTTGGTCAAGATCAAAGAGTTGGAACAAAACTATTCTATTCATTCCTGGGATTAACAGGAAGTAAAATTCTACTAGCCAATTGTCTCTCTTTCTCTCTCTCTTTCTCTCTCCCCCTCTCTCATATATATATATATATATATATATATATATATATATATATATTTGGAATTTAGCAATATACTTAGTTCCTCTGTGAAACTTGCCTTGAGAGAAGCATTGTATATGGAGACAATGGGTAGGATTTCCAAACAGCAGTACTGAGTGTCCAGAATAATGTTCAATGCTTGGTCCCTTCTAATCCTAATTAGGCAGCCAGTCAGATGAACTACATAACACCATTCATTATCCAGCCTTCTGAGCCTCCAAAATAAAATTCCAGATTGATTGCTGGCCAAAAATAAAGCTTCTCTCTCCCCTTCTCACGGTCAACAATTATGTTTATATTCAAAATGGAAATGATACTTCAGCTATCCATCAACTGAAAGCCAAACGTGAAGTTCACCCAAAAGCAAAACAGGCAGTTAGCTAGGCAATTGCTTCATTTTCAAAAGTTCTACATTAAATTCAAATGTTATTCGAGGTTCACTGCCATTCAGATTAAATTGACATTTAGAAAGAAAATATGCATTCTTTTCTAACCTTTAGAAATAACATAAAATTTAGACATTTCAATCTTGTTCCTTTTCCCCTTACTTGTGTTCCTTATCAGTTTATTCAGTGCCCAAACAATTATTTCTTAACCTTTGATAGGAAGTGATGAGCTGGTCTAAGAAAAGCAACTAGTAGAGACACTTCAATATTGCAAAGAGTTGAGAACATTTTATCCCAGCTTTTGAAAACCAGTTAAAATGGAAACCAATTGAATTTTTTTTATTGTTGTTTGTTTAGGGAGGTGAGGTTTCACATTCTTTTTGATGGAACAGAAATACTTTCTGAGGAAAGAAAAATAAAGCACAAGTTTTTACCATTTCTCTTATCAAATTACTCTTCCCTGTCTTTAAACCAAGAATAAAATCAGAGCCAACTTCTTCTACTTGGAATGTTAAAATTGGTCCGAATATTTTCTATGCAATAAGGTGAGACTATAAAATTAATAGTGGAGAATATTGGTCAAGCATTTCTTCCACAATGCGCATGGAATACAGAGAGGGTCAGGACTCAGACCTTACGTGAAGTTCATTCATGGATTATTCATGCACAAGAATGGGAACATTGCAATTTGATGGCCAAGGAAATTTAAAGGAAAAAGAACAGCTTGCTCTTTAAGGGTTAGTGGAAAGGTAATTGTGCAGCTGTAGAGTTGAGAAAGACATATATAATGACCAAAACTCATTTCTGTCATTACCTGATTTAAAAGCATAAAGGCATATGATTAAGACATAATTTTTAAAAAAGTAGTAGAGGAGACTGATGTGAAAATTCTCCAGAGGGTATAAATTCAGGTATTTATAAACCAATTATCTGACCACATGTATGAAGACAAGGTGGCCATATTAACACAATATTAGAGCTTCAGGGCACCAGAGTTATGATTCTTATTGTGTCATTGGTTGAGTGCTAGCCATAGAGAAAATCATTTGTTTAAAAAGTGGCTACTCCCAGTGCCCAGTCCCCAGTGGTTTCTATTAAAGTTTTCCATTAAAGGGAATAAGGGCTCTTTGGAAACAGGACCGATCCTAAGGTCAGAAGACAGAACATGCAAGATGAGCCTGAAACACCACATTGTGAGGAATACTAAGTGAGTGATCCAAAAACAAACTGATGGGGGGTAAATCAAAGGGAAGCAGGAGCCTGCTAAAAGAGCTCCCAACTGCTAAAGTGGAACAATTTAAGTAACAAAACAGGAAAAAAACTAGTATTATGTTATGTTATATTATATTAAATTATATATATGCATATATTATATGTAGTATTATAACTATAGTATAAAGAAAATATCCACGTGTCCATGTTGACATAAATACATTTTAAAATGGGAGATAAGAGACAAACCTTCCTAACTGAAGGATTCCAAATAATTTATGTTGATATTTTTTCCTCAAGAAACAGGTCTCATCTTTCAGTGTGGACTATGCTTAATGATTTGCTTCTGAAGAGTACGGTATGAAAGCAAGGCAAGGGGGAAGTAATGTTTTAGTGAGAAAATCTGGCAACAAATGTATTATAGTAATATGTTAGTAGAAGAAACTGTGTCCTGAGTTTCAGTACAAGAACTCTGCACTATTGTTGCAATCTTTCTGTATTTTAAAATGAAAAAAAATACATCTATATATTTTTGAAATGGCTACATTGGACATGTTTTAATAAATATGAAATTAGGAAAGTTTTAAATAACTCAAACCCATAATTCTAAAACTGGACTTTATACCCATTTTTTGGTAGGTAAATGTATTTTAATTTCTGCAATATTATAACATGTCCTCATATCTCAATAATCTTTCATACTACAATTTTTATATTGGTGAACCTCAGTATATTGAAACTTAGATTACTTACAAGTTTTCTCTAGCTGCTACCTCAATAAATACCACGGTTAATATATATTTTTGCTCTATGGAAACATAGAAGGGAAATTGTTGGATTAATATATATGAGTATCTCAATGGCTTTTGCAATGTATTTTTTCTTTTTCTTTTTTTTTTTATTTTCAGCATAACAGTATTCATTATTTTTGCACCACGCCCAGTGCTCCATGCAATCCTTGCCCTCTATAATACCCACCACCTGGTTCCCCCAACCTCCCACCCCCTGCCCCTTCAAACCCCTCAGATTGTTTTTCAGAGTCCATAGTCTCTCATGGTTCACCTTCCCTTCCAATTTCCCCCAACTCCCTTCTCTCTAACTCCCCTTGTCCTCCATGTTATGGTTCACAAATAAGTGAAACCATATGATAATTGACTCTCTCTGCTTGACTTCTTTCACTCAACATAATCTCTTCCAGTCCCATCCATGTGCAATGTATTTTTTTTAAACAATTTGTATTACTTCTCAGATCAATACTGAGTATATATAGAAATTTTATCAAAAATAACTTCTGGTGTTGAATTTTATCTTATAAAAATAAATAATATCACCAAACAAAAGAGCCAGTGTTGAGTTTTATAAAATAAATATTAATAAATACAACTAAAAGTTTTCATTATAGCTTGAATATTTACTGCCATATTCATTCTAGCTTTCAGCTATTCTTTTCCTGTAGTAAAAAAATTTATATACACATGTATATATACTCTTAGATTTTTCACAAATACAAACATGTAAGAATAGAGGATAGCCATTGATAGTCTAATTGCTTTCCCATCAAAAGTTGGTTTCAAAAGATAAATAGTAGATATGTAACTTCCAGGTTTCAAAAGATAAATACTAGATAACGTCCAGAATTCTCTTAACCTCTGGAGTGATAATATAATCAAACAAACAAACAAAAAGCCCTGCCCCAACAGTTTTGGTCTCTTGGGACGTGATCATTGCTGTCATATGTGGATTTAGTTAGTATCGGTATCCTGGATTTATCTATAATTCATTAAGAAACTATAAGCATACAATTAATCCATACTCTCTCATTTTCTCCTTCTAGTTCTTAAGTGGATATATCAAAACTTAAAAACTAGGGATCAAATATATTTTTAGAAATATTAGACAATCTATAAATTCCCTCAGATCTCCGTATTTTATATTAGGTGTTGCCTATATATATATTTTTCACATAAAAAGAACAACCCCACACAATATAGTTGACACAGTCTTCAGAGAGAAATGATTAAATAAAAGTTATAAAAACATACATAAAGCTGCTGGCTTGATGATTTAACAGGCATTGGAGTCTATACTCATTTTCTTTATAGCTCACATCATGCCAACTGCTCATATGAGAAATACCTTAATTATCAGGGCTAGTCTAAGGTTTGAAGCCTTTAAAAACAAAGAGGGCTAACAATAAGGTTTGACACCATTTCACCTTTAACTTTCTGGTTCTGAGTCATGCTTAGCTCCCTCTTACCCTGTGTCTATATAATATATCCTTATGGGTAGGACAATTTCTGCCATAAACTAGAAGATCCTCTTTATGAAGGACTGTTTTGGGGTGATTAAAGTAAACTTTGTATCATAGACAATGAATGTGGCAATAGAGATAAGCACGAGAAACAGTTATTAACTTCCCAGCCTCTTGCTAGAGTCACAGAGATGAATAAAATATGCCATCATTGAAGAAAGTAGAATAAAGGGGAGAGATGCCAGAGCAAACCAACAGTTTAAGAGTGTAACTCATGGTTTAATAAACAGATGTGAAAACTGACATGAGCATATAGGAAATCATAATAACTCTGCATAAGACAATCCAAGGTTTCGGGGGAAGGGACCCCTGATACTAGAAGGGGAATAGAAGTTTCACCAAGGGAGAAGACAAAAGAGCTAGTTAAGGGTTTGAGAAAAATACCTGAAGGACTGAATGTTCAGAAAACTTGGGGGTCTCCATCAGCAATTCAATATGAAATGGGGAAGAACACTGATGAAATTTAGATGTTAACTTTGTAACGGATTATGAAAAACTGTGCGTATATGTAGAGATTAGGAGTATGGCAGTGAGTTCTTGATGGTTTTTGTCTATAAAAGAGGATTTTTGTTTTTATGATTTTAGAGAAATACTATTGGATACAGTGTGAAGAGTAGATCATAGAAGAAAAAAGACCAGGGTAAAAAGGAGAGGTTGTCTCAATCATTCAGACTAGAAACGATGGTGACCTGAACTTTAGCCATGAGGACAGAGAAGACCATATTTTTAAGAATATATTCAGGAAATTAATTTGCTGGTCTTACACTATGATTTATTGTCAGAAAGGTGGGAAGAGAGATTTTGAGCTAGAATAATGACACAGAGGAAACCAAAGGAGAAATGGATGAAAGTTCAGTTGCAGCAGAATTGCTGCAGAATTTGAAATTCTACAGGAATGTCTACAGAAAAAAAAAAAAAAAGTATATTCTAGGCAATAAATGTGGATGTGGAACTCTGGAGAAGGCTGGGGCTTGGAGCCACTTGTTTTTAGTGTTATTGGTTTATAGGGGTCCAGGGAAGGGAATGGGGCTCCCCAGGGAGAACAGAAAAAGAAAGAGCATTATCAACATGACTTGGATCAGAAAGCCTGAGTTTGAGTGCTGGGTCCTGCCATTCATTCACTCGGTGGCCTTGGCCTTGTAGTAGTCAACAGACAGAGCCAACAATAGTCACCTTCTTGACAAGTGAGTTACTTAAATAAAAGGTGAACATCCTTTGGAGAGCCTTAGCGTATTTTCTATACTTTTTGATTATGATGTACTTCCTACATCATCTATAGGTTAAGATGTTCCCTGCAGGATTTCAGTGAAAAAGTGGAATCGGCCTAAATAACTGTGGCCCAGATCACTTATGTAAAAAAAGTACATCAATTTACACGCAATTACTATTATGCTGTCAGTAATTTGTGTTGCTACTGAATTGCAAAATCACAGTAATTGTTTACACTTCTCATCGAGTGGGAAAAGGTACAAAGTTTTATATATAGCTTATTCATTACTATCTAAATATCTACCCAGAGAAGAAAAAAGCAGGAAAAAAAGATTTCTAAAATCTTAGCAATTGTTGCTTTGGGGAGAGATGATGCTACAGGTGGTGTCTTTCCATTTTAGTGTTACTATAATTATTGGGTAGGAGACTTGAATGTTTCTTTAAAGAATTAGTTCACCTGTGATATAAACTAAGAAGCTTATGTTTGGCATATAAAATCTTAATTATATTTAATAGCATATAGAATCTTAACTCTGAAAAAAATTTAAAATGATTATGCTGGGCCAATTACCTCACATACATCAATTACAGATGGAGAATTTAAAGCCTCAAGAAAGGCTCAAGAAAAGACATATCCCTTGAGTCATAGATTTCATGGCAGAGCTAAGCTAGGACCCCAGGGCTCATTGCAGAACCAAAGCAGGTTAGGTTAGAAACTCTGAAATAGAGTTCGGGAGGACGGGAATACAAATGGCGGCCTCCTGGTCTCCAGCCCGGAGGAGCCGAGAGCCCAGGGCCGCACTCCTCAGTGCACGCTCAGAGAACCGCGCCCAGTTACTCCCCTCTGCCTGACCTCCGGCCGCGCTCCGAGCTCACCGAGCCTGCGACCAGTTCAAGGTCACCCTGAGCTTCGAGCTTACTGTCGGCTCTGTCTCTGTAGCCGGCTTTCCCGTTCCAATACCCGCAAGCTCTGCGACACTCAGACACCCCCGATCCTTCTCTGACCCTGCGGGACCTCAACACCCAAAGAACAAATAATCCAATCAAGAAATGGGCAGAGGACATGAACAGACATTTCTGCAAAGAAGACATCCAGATGGCCAACAGACACATGAAAAAGTGCTCCATATCACTCGGCATCAGGGAAATACAAATCAAAACCACAATGCGATATCACCTCACACCAGTCAGAATGGCTAAAATCAACAAGTCAGGAAATGACAGATGCTGGCGAGGATGCGGAGAAAGGGGAACCCTCCTCCACTGTTGGTGGGAATGCAAGCTGGTGCAACCTCTCTGGAAAACAGCATGGAGATTCCTCAAAATGTTGAAAATAGAACTGCCCTATGACCCAGCAATTGCACTATTGGGTATTTACCCTAAAGATACAAACGTAGTGATCCAAAGGGGCACGTGTACTCGAATGTTTATAGCAGCAATGTCCACAATAGCCAAACTATGGAAAGAACCTAGATGTCCATCAACAGATGAATGGATCAAGAAGATGTGGTATATATACACAATGGAATACATGCAGCCATCAAAAGAAATGAAATCTTGCCATTTGCGACAACATGGATGGAACTAGAGCGTATCATGCTTAGCGAAATAAGTCAAGCAGAGAAAGACAACTATCATATGATCTCCCTGATATGAGGAAGTGGTGATGCAACATGGGGGCTTAAGTGGGTACGAGAAGAATAAATGAAAGAAGATGGGATTGGGAGGGAGACAAACCATAAGTGACTCTTAATCTCACAAAACAAACTGAGGGTTGCTGGGGGGAGGGGGTTTGGGAGAAAGGGGTGGTATTATGGACATTGGGGAGGGTATGTGTTTTGGTGAGTGCTGTGAAGTGTGTAAACCTGGTGATTCACAGACCTGTACCCCTGGGGATAAAAATATATGTTTATAAAAAATAAAAAATTATATTAAAAAAAAAAAAGAAACTCTGAAATAAGTCTCACTGTGTTGCAGCTAGTTTCTGGGTAGACAAGATTAGTGCAACTGTGGGATGGGCCACTGAGCATGAATCAGGATTTGAATTCTCCATAAAAATTGTAGGGTGGGTAACAGATTGGAGGGAAGAAGCAAGACACACATACAGGGAACTTTTTCAAAGTAGCTCTTTCTATCTGGATGACCTTACAGAAAGATACAAGGTCTCCTACAGCCTTTCTGGTTCTGAAGGGTTAATTCCAGTTAGGAACTCTGGAAAGGAATTCAACAGCTCAAGAAAATGATACTTTGCAGTCAGAGAGCGTGGTTTTTTCCCTTAATTTTGAGTGGACTTGGACCAGTGATGGAACATACTTTTGCTTTTGGTTCTTCGCATCATTTTTTTTTTTTTTTTAAGATTTTACTTATTTATTTGACAGACAGAGATCACAAGTAGGCAGAGAGGTAGGCAAAGAGAAGTGGGGAAGCAGGCTTCCCGCTGAGCAGAGAACACAATGCAGGGCTTCATCCCAGGACCCTGGGATCCTGACCTGAGCCGAAGGCAGACGTTTAACCCACTGAGCCACCCAGGTGCCCCACTTCATTTTTAAAATGGTCATAAGACCGCTTATCTTGCTGCAAGTTTAGAAGTCCTGTCTTTAAAGCCCTGAACACAGTGATGATTGTGGCTGTGGTGGTGGCGATGAGGACAAAGAGGAGGAGGAAGAGCGTATCAGTCATGACAATAACAATGATGAAGAGGGCGGCAAAAATAATGGGGCTGAGGAGGGTGAGGATAATGACAGTGATGTCAACAGGGATGATAATGAGGAGGAGGAGGAGGAAGAGGAAGAGCCTTTTCTCTTCCATTTTTAAAGAGGTTCTCAGAGAGGACCCTGCCTTTCTATTGCATCCACCGATGGCTCTCATGCCCGGCTTGACTGCAAACTTCAAGAGTACAGAGTCCTTTCTTCCTAGATATCCCTTTGTGCTTGCTGACAAAAGGATAGGCTGCAGGAAGGCACAAGTGCTTGTATGTATTTCAGCTGATAAGAAAGCAAGCTGCTTTCTGCGAGGGGCCATGGCACTTTTTCCTGTAGGGGACAGATGGAGAAAACACTGCATTTAATTTAGCTGGCTGCTTCTGATTCCTTTTTCATGGATTTTTTTTTTTTTTCTTGAGGGGAAAATGGTTTTCTTTTACATTTCTTTGATGGATTCCTTCTGGTGTTCTCTTTAAGGTTTTTAAACTTGGTTTAGGGTACAGTAGAATTGCCCTCCAGACATTTTAAGGAGGTTGACTGACAAGGTTTGGGAACAGCTCTCATTCTGTATCTTGATAAAAATGGACTCACTTTTAGCAAATGTGGTGGGCAGTGGTCAGAAGATTAATTTTCCATTACGTGTCTGAGGCACTCTTGGCAACACGCATGATGTATGTTACTATAGCTTCGGTGCCAGGAGTGTGTTGTGGGAATTAAATTATGTGGAGGTAGAGGATATCTATCTGCACATTCACAGATCCATAAGAAAATACAAACCATAAAAATTGCATCTATAATTATATAATTATCACATTATTTATTATTATGACTGTCACGTCAGAGAGATTGGTTTTCAGTAAAGTAAAATTTAGTATAAGAATAATTCGCATTCTAGTGCTGTTCTAACATGCACGTGCCAAAAGCGAAAAGGCACCTAAGTTGCAGAATTTCTACATTAGGACCCATGAGGGAGATGGGTTTACTGTAGTATAAGAAGTCTGTGCCTGAGTCCTGTGCTTCTGAGCAGCATTTTTACTATAGTAGCTCTTGGTTTATAGGAGTTAAGTCCTGCTATGAAGTAGAAAACTGAGTAACAGAACACCAGTTCTCAAATCTTATGCTCTAAACATTTATAGATGACAACTTTAGAGTAGGTCAACTTCAATATCAGATAATCCTCAAGCAAATCGTATTTTTCTAAAACATCTCTTTAACAGAACACAATGACAATTCCCATTTGAAGGCGAACAAAGCTGAGATATTGACTGCAATCTGTTTTGATAATTTATAGAGATTTGTCGTCAGAAGATCAATTCTCAGGTCCCATGATCCAGAGTAATTTAAAAATTTGATCCATTATCTCCCACTTCTGTAGGATATTGTCTCTTATTTTAATCTTTCATTCAGTCAAACAAGTAAGTATTGCGATCTTGCTATGTGCAAATTACTTTGCCTTCTAGGGGAGCTGGAAATTTATAATCTTATAGAGAGTCTAATTTACAAACATCATTGTTTTTGCATTGAAATCTTATGGTTAAAATAATGTATGTTTGCTGTAAAAAAATTCAAGTACTACATTATTATAAAATTAAAAATAGCCATCTCCTTTTATCTATTCAATAAATAACCTTTATTAGAATGTTTGTATAATTATCTTGATACTAACGATATAATGGGATACATATTACTTTGCATCTTGTTTTTCTCCTCTTAATAGTAAATGACAAATTGCTTTTTATGTGAGTAAACGCAGAGAGAATGCTCCTGCCACTTTTAATGGCTGACTAGTGTTTCTTCCCATTATAGTAACTACATGTATTTTTCAAGTCCCTTATTAATAGACTCTTGTCTTTTTTACATTTTCATGCTTTTAGATTTAGTCCCTGCATTTGTCCCCTAATTCAGACCAGCATTTCTTCACGATCAGATTATCTTCTTCCTGCTAATCCGACCTCTGACGTGTCACTCCGCATTATACCTGCACTTGACTGCCAAGATCTTCATGTTGGACCTCCAGGCTAATCACAGACCTCTACTCACCAGCAAGTGAAGTGCGCACCCCAGTGTAAAATTCAAGGCCATTTCAACTCCGTACAACAGAGAAGTAAAATCCGATGAAAAATTGAGAAGAGCAAATAAATAGACATGTTTTCTCAAAGAAGACATAAGGTACTAATCACTAATGATCAGGGAACTACAAATAAAAACTAAAATTAGGTATTACCTCACAACTGTTAGAATGACTATGATCAAAAAGACAAGACATATTAAGTGGTGGGCAAGGGTATGGAGAAAAGGAACCCTGGTGCATTGTTGGGGGAATATAAATTGGTGTAGCCAGTATGGAAAACAGTATGAAAGTCCTTCAATAAAGTAAAAGCACAACTATCATATAATCTAATAATTCCACTTCTGGGTATTTATCCTGAAAAATGAAATCACTATCTCAAAAGGATATCTGTACCTCCATGTTCATTACAGTATTATTTACAGTAGCCAAGACATGGAAACACCTAAATGTTCATTAATAGATGAATGAAAAAGAAAATGAGAGATACCTACACACACACACACACACACACACACACACATCCCATGTAATATTATTTAACCACAAGAAAGAAGAAAATCTTGCCATTTATAAGAATAGCGGTAGAACTTGAGGGCATTATGCTACGTGAAATAAGTCCAACAGAGAATAAAAACAACATACTCTCTCACCTATATGTGGAATCTAAAAAAAATGTGAACGTAGAGGTAAAAACAAGAGATTGGCGGTTACCGGAGGTGGAGTGGGGGTGGGCAAATAGGACGAAGGTGGTCAAAAGGTACAAACTTCCGGTCATAAGATGAAGAAGTCCCTAAAAAATATTCAGTGCTTCCTGAAATCTGTCCATTGAATGTTGCATCCACTTGTCTCAGAACATTTTGCATTTTGGAGCACCTGGGTGGCGGCTCAGTGGGTTAAGCCTCTGCCTTCGGCTCAGGTCATGATCTCAGGGTCCTGAGATCGATCTTGACATGGGGCTCCGCTCATCAGGGAGCCTGCTTCCCCCTCTGTCTCTCTGCCTGCCTCTCTGCCTGCTTGTCATCTCTGTCTGTCAAATAAATAAATAAATAAATAAATATACTTTAAAAAGAACATTGTACATTTTTATCAAACTAAACCCTACCCCCATATTTAACAATAGTATAGTTTTCCCCCTCCCATTTTCTTTGAGCATTCTCTTCAGTCTCTGAAATACAACCTGTCTTTCAAACTACAGTTCAAATTCTAGGCCCTTTTGGAACTCTTTCTTTCCTTCCCTCATCTTTCCAATATACAAAAACACTTAGTCTTTCCCTTTCAGGGTTTATCTAGCAAACTGTTTGGTCCTATATAGTCTTGGTCTGATACCTAGAACATACAAATTAGCAGGAAGGACAGCCGTACTACACAGATCTGTAATGTAATACTCAGAACGAGATACAGGTTTCTCTCATCTCCCATCCACTTTGGAGATCCTCCCCCCAAGTCCTTGTGCATGTAATCAATATTATTATGGTGATAATTAAATTTTAGTGAATGTTTATTACCTGTACTGGACATCAGACACATTACTTTAACCATCTTATTTAAGTGTCACAAGAAATACACAAGATAGGTGGTCATTATTCATATTTTGCAGGTGAGAAAGGAGCTGGGAAGATTCAGCTACTCATCTAAGACCACATAGCTATTATTTAATAAAGCCAGGGTTTGAATCCAAGTTGTCAGAATTCCTAAACTTTACATTTCTTTCCTTAAAATTTGTAAATTGAGGGGCGCCTGGGTGGCTCAGTGGGTTAAGCTTCTGCCTTAGGCTCAGGTCGTGACCTCAGGGTCATGGGATTGAGCCCTGCATCGGGCTCTCTGCTCGGCGGGGAGCCTGCTTCCCCCCTCTCTCTCTGCCTGCTTCTCTGCCTACTTGTGATCTCTGTCAAATAAATAAAGTCTTTTAAAAAAAGTTGTAAATTGAATTCATAAAATAGTCTTTAGAAGAACTAAACTGGTGGTCTGCAACCCAAGGTCCATGACACAAGGATATATACAAGAGCTCCATTACAGTCAAACCATGGGAACCATTATCCCTTAGGGACTGATTATTAGCTAATAATGACATGTCATTGCTTGATAGCTAATTAAAAGAATCACATTCTTAAAAGATCAGCTAAATTGCCCACTAATTTAAGTAAAAGGCATTTTGCTTCTCAGGCTCAAGTCAAGACAGCTTGTCATTTTTTTTTTTCCCTGCTGCCCCATTCATTCTAGATCCTAAGGAAGCATTGCTCTTCATTGAAAGATATTGACCGCAAATGGGTAATTCATCTTTGTTCAAAGCAAATTATGTTTCACGTCCCTCTGGGAAATTTAATCATTAGGACAAATTCTGCCTGTATTTACTCTTTCTGGGGAAACCTTACATTTGTCAAAATGAATGACCATTTTCCATGAAATATGTCCTTTGATATGGATTATAGTAGCTTCCTCATTTATCTCTCTGCCAGCAGTTTCACCATCGGTATTAGTTGTCTATGGCTGCTGTAACAAATTACCACAAACTAAGTGCTTAAAACAACACAGATTTATTTTCCTAAGCTCTAGGTTAAAAGTCCAACATGGGTCCACAGGGCTAAAGTCAAGGTGTCAGAAGAGCAGTTTCCTTTTTGGAAACTCTCAGGGAGAATCCATTTCCTTGCCTTTTCCACTGTCTAGAAGCCATGAGCATTACTTTTCTTATGGCTCTCTGGCTCCATCTTAAAATACAGCAACAATAGATTTATTTCTTCTTAAATTTTATCGCTCTGACTTCCTCTTCTGTTCACCTGGATGGTCTATGATAATTTTCCCACCTCCAGGTCCTTAGCAACATCCTCAAAGTCCCTTTTGCCATGTAAGGTGACATAATCACAGATTCAGGGGATTAGAATGTAGGCATCTTTGGTCAGCCATTATTCTGCTTACCATACTATTTCTTGATCTCTATTCTCCAAGCCATTAGCAGAGTAGACTTTCTGCAATGTATAAACACTCATGTCCATGTGCAAATTTTTTTTCAGTAGTTTATCTTAGCACACATAACAGAACATAAAAGAACTTCATAATTTGGCTTTTGTTTACTTGGTCATCCTCACAGTTCACTACTCTTACAGAAATGGTTTTGTTCCATGTTTATTCTCTTCTATCACTGTGCTTTTCATAGACTGCCAAGAATCTCTTTCTGTTGACCACCTCAAAATCTCTACCCTATTTTTAATTCTTAGTTCATTTAC
Source organism: Mustela nigripes (assembly GCF_022355385.1). Taxonomy (NCBI): domain Eukaryota; kingdom Metazoa; phylum Chordata; class Mammalia; order Carnivora; family Mustelidae; genus Mustela; species Mustela nigripes. Next base: position 169,169,186 of record NC_081560.1, on the reverse strand, counting down.
TTTTCTGTAAACTTTTCTCTGTTTGCAGGCTGTGTTAGTTGATCTTTCTCCATGTTCCATCAGAAGTGCTCAGTACATGTAGTGTCTACGAGATCAATAAGTGGTTTCTACTGTTGTACAGGTGTTAAGAACTACAGATGGCTGGATCAGAGTGGTCTTGGCAAGCTGTATCCAAAGACCTACAGGGGAGATGCAGTCTCATGCGGGGTCTAATGGTTAACTGTGACTGCAAGAGGGATCTTTATTGACAATTATAGCATTTGATCGGAACTACATATAGCAAGGTCACCTTGGTTCACCTACTCTTGCTCCTGTCCCAACACTACTGCTTTAATACCTATCCAAAGCACTCAACCTCCATGCGCAAGACAACTGATTGCAGTGGTGGGTATGGGATTGAGAACTGAGGTCTGCGTATGTTTATATGGTGTCAGAACCCCAAATGTATCCCCTTTCCTTTACCTTTCCTGGTGACCTAGATTCTTTCCTCTTTGGATTCTTAAATACTAAGGACATTTGCCTTAGTGCTTTCAGTCTGAGTGTTTCCCTTTCTTAAATTTTCAAAGTAAAAGAAATAGTTAGACTCTATTTTCTGGACAATAGAGTTATATATCCACTCTCCTATTAACAGATAGTCTCATTGTTTTCCAACAACATTATAGCATTGTGCTCATCACTCATTGCTAAGGCTGGAAGTTATGATTTTGTTTCCCAAGTATCTGGTAACAGTCTCGGTACAGCAAAAAGTCAAGCACAAGAACATCAATCTCAATCTCCTTTAGGGCCTCTCACTGCAATAGCACATATTGGTTCATCAACAACTAGTAGATTGTGAGCTCTTTAAGATAATGTAACCTGTTTTATATGTTAAGAGTCTTTAGACCCTAACAGGGTACCTGCAACAAAGAATTGAATCAAGAAAAAAAAAAAAAAAGAGGTAAAAACATAAATCAATTATTTTGAAATGGATAATTAAGTAATGGACAGAGACCATAATTTTCTTCCTAGGTGATCTTTATCACTTCTATTAGAAAGATCTTTCCTATGATAACCTTATATTGCATTGCCTTCCTGAATGAGAAATATCCCCATTTGTTCAATTTCACTATTTACAACAGATTTATTTTCTAGCTAACAATAAATTACAGTTGTATCTCAGTCTAATTAGACTAGTAGGAAATATGGATGAGTTATAATCAAAACGTGTATTAGAAAAAAAATGGCCCCAAATAGCCAAGATAATACTGATGAGGGGTAAGGTGGAATGATTTGTCCTATTTGATAACAAAACTTATTATAAGCCTCTAAGTACCAAGCAACCTGTTTTTATAAGGATAGTCAGATAGAACACATGTTGATAGAAATTTGACATATTTTAGCATATCATTATAGATAAGTGAGGAAGGGACTATCTGTTCAATAAATGATGTTGGAACAATTGGAGGGAAAAATTGTGTACCTACCCCACAGCATACATAAAATTTATTCCCAGGTGAATTAAAAGCATACATATAAGAGGAAAACAATACAACTTTTATAGAAAACACAAGATAATGTTATGTGAAATTGGAGCAGGGAAGGATTTCTTATCACATACACACACAATTATACACAATGAACAAAAACAGAAAGATCAATACATTATAACATATTAAGAATTTCTATACATAAGAAATTGAGTGAAGAGCAGCAACAAATTGGAAGCACAAAGAATTAGAATTCAGAGTAAATGAAGTGTTTCTGCAAATCTCTAAGGAAAAGACATCTAATCCAATAAAAAATGGCAAATATATATCAGTTACTCATTGGCATATGAGAGGAAGTGTTTATTTCTCATGAATCTGTGTTCAGCTGGGTAACTCCATACCATGTGTCTCAGGCTAGGACCCAAGCTGGGAAGTGATAAACAATGTCTGAATGCTCAAGGACAACCCCCAGACATAAGCACATTTCAGATCATTGTTCACATTATTTTCTCTCATATCCGATTTCACTTATTGGCCAAAATGAGTGAAATGATCGAGACCACAGTCAAGAGGAAGGAAAACCCAACCCTTCCACCAGGAGGCTGTTTATACATAACAAGAGTATAAATGCAGAACCGTATTACGGGAGAGGGAAACACTGAAGCAGAAAATTAGTTGACTACATATGTGAACAGGACTTTACAGAATAACCTACTTACAAAATCACACACACAAATGATAAGTAAATGTACGTAAACTGGCTCAAACTTGTTAGCATCAGGAATAATGAATTCAAATCAAAACAGCAATTTTACATCTAGCAATTTGGCTAAAATGAAAAACTAAACACCAAGGGCTGGCAAGGGTGGGGAATAGAATTTCTTATGTACTGCTGGGCAATAACTAGGTTTCTCAATGTTTTGGGAAAACAATTTGGCAATCTACTGAAGTCAAGGGTACACATATTCTACATTCTAATGGTTCTACCTATGGCTATGTATGCTAGAAAAATTCTTGGAAAAATTCTTCCATATCCTTGGAAATGTGTAGACAAAAGTGTCCAGTCCATGTGCTCCAAGCAGACACATACTCAAAGCAAAACAAAAAATACCGGGCAAAAACTTATTGTTCATTGTGCAAGAAAACAAACTATGGCATATTTATACAAAATTCTATCCAGGAAGTGAAAATGGAGAGCTACACATATCAGCATGGATAGAACTCATTAATATAATTCTTAGTAAAAGAAAGTGATAAAAATAATGATTCCATCTAAAGATTTTTAAAAATGGAAACTATCATTTAGGAATATATGAAGTGAATTATTTCATATATATGTATTGTATATAGAGAGTAAATATATAGTAAGAGTAAAATATAGTAAGATATTAAATACAGAGAGCAATTCTTAAGTTAAAGAATAACTACACAGACGTGGGAATGGAGACAAAAATTGGGGAGGGGCATGTGGTAGATGTTTTGATGATATTCATTTTTATTAAATGAAAAATGAGATGAACTAATTTTTATTATTATAGTTACTGTATCATACATGCATGTTACAAATATTCATTGCAAGTAATCTTATAATTTGAAATATATATGTGTATATATAGGAAGTGTTTATTTAGGATGTTTCATTTATCCCTTTAAAGGAAATTTAAGTTACTTTTTAAAGAGTTCTTTTTAATTTGTTATTATTACAGACTTTTCCACTTAAGAACAAACAAAAGCCAATTGAAAGATAAACATATATCTACTGTATTAATATAATCAGGGAGTTAGATTCTCCATTCCTATTAAAAATGATCAGACACAGGGGCACCTGGGTGGCTCAGTCACTTAAGCATCCAACTCTTGATTTCAGCTCAGGTCATGATCTCAGGGTTGTGAGATAGAGCTCTGCATCGGGATCCAAGGTGGTCATGGAGCCTGCTTAAGATTCTCTCTGTCTCTGTCACCCTGTGCCCTCCCCCCCACTCCTAAAATTTAAAAAAAAAAAAAAATCTACTTCATTATGTGTTTCAAGTGATGTACAGAAATTCTTTAGGAAGTCCTAATTCCTTTCTTGTACCTCATCACACCAAGTCCAATTACCTACCTCTTCCTTTTCTTTTCTTTTTTTTTTTTACTTCTTTTCAGGAAACAGAATTCATTGTTTTTGCACCACACCCAGTGCTCCATGCAATCTGTGCCCTCCCTAATACCCACCACCTGGCTCCTCCAAACTCCCACCCCCTGCCCCTTAAAAACCCTCAGGTTGTTTTTCAGAGTCCACCTTTTAATGGTCTTTGAGATTTTAGTTCAAATGTGTCCTTCTACCTTTTCCCAGCAGATCTATCAGACCCATGGCAAGTTGCTTCTATTGTATGAACTACATTTTCAGAGGCCTAATGCTCCTTAATGGGCTGCTGGACCAGCCATTTCATAAGAGGGCACCAAGCTCATTAGTGAAGGAGAATTGTTCTTACTGGGGTAGTGATGGCCAGAATTTATAGAGTCTGCTTTGCAGGTCACAGATCCATCATCTCATACACACAGCATCGTCTCTCCCAGAGTTTTATTATCCTCCAGGGCATTTTGCTGATAGCTTCATTCTTTCAGAGTGTATTTGTCACATCAGCTCCTAATGTCGGAGGGAAAGTTTCAAACTCTACAGAATGTGAGATTTTTCTGGAGTCCTCTTTTTATTCTGAGTAATCACCATATATAAAATTTCATGTGGAAAAGAAAACAATTAACTATATAGTTTTCATGGCTAAGGCAGAAGAAAAAAATCTTCAAGCAACTTATATGGATATGCTTATAGACAAATACAGTTGAATCAGAGACCAAAAGGAACACACCTCCAGATTTCCTTCAGCACAGATTTATAATGAAAAAGGTTTAGCAATACAAGATGCATCTGATTTTGCTATGTTCAAGCTTACTTACTTTGAAGACTCGCAATCCTATCAATGAGCTTGAAGTTCTTGAATGTCTAAGACTTCATGAAAACAGACTGATGAATGTACACATTTTTTTTAAAAAAATGAAAGTATCATTATAAATTTCTAAATTGATGTTCTAGATCAACTTTATCATTGAACCGACAACTGGATCTTGAAAGTTAGTCTGGAAGTCTAGCAGAGGAATGAAGTAAATCTATACCCTTATAAGTAGGTGCTCACTTATTAGGAATGCTCTTTGTTTCTGAGTGACTAATAAGCACATAAGTCACTTTACCATACTTATATTGCTAGAGATGGACAGATCAATTACAGCCAAATCACCTCCAACTGTTTTTCTTATTATCAGTGAGAGCAACTACCTTTTCCTAAGCATGTTCTAGGAAAGTCAGTTTTTCTCCTAGGATTCAATCAAGCCATGTAAAAGCTCCATGCTCCTCTACCATAGTCATGAGCTTATTGGTTACCATGTGTTTCAAAGTGTAGCAGGAGCACTGAACTCTAAAGTGTAGATCATTTGTCAGAGGTCTGGGTTCAAGCCCTGGCTCACATCTCAATCATGAGACTTCAGGCAATTCACCAAACCTCTATGGGCTTCTGTTTTCTCACTTGGCAAGAAACTGCATGGATTAAGTTATTTCTGAAGTTCCTTCTACAACTACACACTTAAGATTATCATCACCATGTTCTTTTTTTTTTTTTTTTAAAGATTTTATTTATTTATTTGACAGAGAGAGATCACAAGTAGGCAGAGAGGCAGGCAGAGAGAGAGGAAGGGAAGCAGGCTCCCTGCTGAGAAGAGAGCCCGATGCGGAACTCAATCCCAGCACCCTGAGATCATGACCTGAGCCGAAGGCAGCGGCTTAACCCACTGAGCCATGCAGGCGCCCTCATCACCATGTTCTTAACTAGCGGGTCCCAGTTGTCACCAATGGAAACCTCCTAAAGGTTTATACATTCCTCCATACCTATCCATTAAATAATTATTAAAAGTTCATTATAAGCAAAAATGTCACTTTTCAGTAGGGATGCCACAGCTTCCCTGAGAAAACAGGACTATCACACATGGACCTTCAAGTATGTGATGTAACTTAGATTTCTCTAGAACAGTTCTAATCTTTTTCTTCCTGGGTAATTAATGCTGTTCTATCCATGTGCAAAACAAACGAAAAAACCCCAAACCCTTTCAAAATGTTATAAGCTGACATCTTGCTTTTATGCAGCAAATGGGGCCATGCAATCAACATAAATTATCTTTTGGACATGGATTTTAGATATTCATCACCATCACTGAAAAGAGTTAGGATTTCTAAACATCTTTTATAGCTTCAAATAGTCAGATAAAACTCAATATGCCAGGTTGTGAAGTTGAAACCAAGGTTTATATTTTCTTAGTTAAAAATATTGTCACCCTGTCAAACCATTAGAGACTCAATCTCACAAAACAAACTGAGGGTTGCTGGGGGTAGGGAGGTAGGAAGAGAGTGGTTGGGTTATGGACATTGGGGAAGGTATGTGCTATGGTGAGTGCTATGACGTGTGTAAACCTGGTGATTCACAGACCTGTACTCCTGGGGCTAATAACACATTATATGTTTCTAAGAAAATAAAAAAATTTAAAAAAATCGTCACCCTGTAAGACTGATGATTCAGAACTCTACTGCTAAAGCAAATAATACATTATACATTAATTAAACAAACAAACAAACAAAGGCTTAAGAAACAAACAAAAATATTGTCACCCATAGTCTATTTTTCCCCTCAGAATTTTAAGTATTTTCTCTTTGAAAAGGCGGAGAGTAAGTACAAAGAGGGAAAGACCCAATTATTCTGATTTGCCTCATGAAGTAAAGCTCTCCAGCCCACAGTGAGGATAAGTACTGGGGATTTTGCAGAGGGCAGCCCCCTGATATCCAGACACAACATGATTTAATTTCCTTCTTCTGGTGTGTGGGGGTAACCATGGGTCCAGTCATCACCATAGCAATGTTAGAGAATGTTAGATTTATGGAAATTAGAATATGTAGGCACAGTAGATAATGTGTGTTTTAGATCCTGAGGTAAAGGTAATTGGCTTTAATTATTACAGTAAATGCTCTTGCTACTTCAGGTAATTATAGGTGGACCCTTCCAAATAAAGGATTTATTATAGTATCTAACAAGCTCAGCTAAAGCTATGGTTCAGGGAGCAATTTCATTATATGTCTCTTGTTATTAGGGGATGTATCACCGCCTTTTAAAAAAAAAACTAATGCTGCTATGTTTTGTTTTGTTTAAAATCTGGAGCTGAAAGTTGGCAATTTTCCTTTTGAGACTGCTTAAGAGAAGCAAAAAGGGGAGGCCAGGTTCCTGAGATTCACGGTTGTTGGATCCCATCTCTTAAAGTGCAGAGAGTCTAACCTTGATATAGGAAATCGGAATCTGTGGCTGCTTTGGTTTTCATTGGTTTGTTCACCCACTGGAAGAAAGCAACTTATTGTCAAACCATTTTTTCCAATTCTCTGTAATATGACACTACTTGCATTTTTACTTTAAAAGCACTACGAGAAATACCAAAAAATCATAAAATTAATATTCTGATTATAGGACTTAGTGGTTTTCATTTTGAATTGCTGTGAGGCAGATTAAGGCAACATATGAGGTAATTTGGGTGGATAATTAAAGTTGATTTATTTTAGTGTATTTATTTTTTTAGTTAAACCCGTTCATTACACCCATATTTTCACAGATATTATCAAAGTTGACCTTTAAGTAGAATTTAGATCTTTCTTCAAGGGAACTGGTTTAGAGATAAGTATTAGGCAAATACAGTACATGGCTTTCCACAGCTATAGCAGAAATAGTGAAGAGAGTTTAACCATGACTCCATTTCCTAAAGTGCCACTACAAGGAAACTTAATAATCACATTGGTCTACCTCATTATTTTGTAATGAGAAATAGTTTGTAATGAGATATTCCAAGCCTAAAATAGATGCTCATGTCACAGGCAAGGGATGAATGGCAGAATGCACGGCCAATCAGCCAGAATATCTACAATACACCAAGAGTCATACATTCACAGAGCAAACAGAAACTTTTATTTGCTGATCTCCAAAAGGCCTCCTAACATAACAGATAAATACTTCTGCCTAAATAAACATAGAAAGGATTTCCTATTTTCCTTGTCCCTCTTCTACAATAGCAGCTTATTCAACAACTTTGGTTAGAACATACGTTTCCCATTATGTAGTATTTTTTTTCTCTTTCCCCTCATAGAATGTCCTTTTGATGATAAATTTAACCTGTTCATATGTAATTTAAATAAGGCAATGCTTTCATGAAATTCAATGTATTTGTATTGCAAGGAAATCCTTTAAATTCCTCTTATCAAGGAATGCTAGTTTTTCTCCCTAGTCTAAAAATACAAACAGATGCCTGTTCAAGGCCAGAGAGGACATTGGAAGCTGGTTTCTGTTTCTGGTTCTGAATGTTAGCTGGTCTGGAAACGCTTTAATCACACAGTATAATACAGCATGTTTGGGGGAAACTTAACTCCCCAGACTCCTATAAAGTTACAAAGCTAGTCAAGCAAGTTGTTGCAACTCTGTCTCCATTGTGTAGAGAAAATCCCTCTGGAGGAGAGGTTATTGTTTTTAATTAGCCTTCACAAATTGGGAGAGCTGGAAAATCTGGACTAGCAAGCAGGCTTAATACTGGTGATTATAGACTATTCCACGCTGTGCACTAAACAATAATTTGCAAAATAAGGAAACAAAACAAAACAAAACAAAACAAAAACAATCACAAATATAAAGACATTTTAGAAACCTGGCCTGACTGACCCACTATAGGCATAGACTTGAGCAAACCATGCTACAGGAGTAGAGTCTTTCTCTGTAATAGAACTTTTCCTTGTTAGAGGTATGACAAAAGAGACCCTCCCCCCCATTTTTGTCTCTCTAAAAGACTTCCGTAGCTCCTCTGGGACCACCAGCATGGCTGAAGGACAGAAACCAATCCCTCGTTGTCCACCCACCACATGAGGCTTTGTTAGCTCCAAGATCACAAACATGGTTTTCAAACAGTCACTGGATACTTCTTGAAATCTGAGCTGCCTCCTCTACAAACCTCTTCTACCCCCTGACTTACTGGGGTAGAAGAGAAGGAAGGGGCATGAAGAAAGGTTCCTCTGTGCTCATTGCAAGACACATGAAACAACATTCCTATCTTGGTCTCTGGGCTGTATCACAGGAAGGAAGGGACTCATCTAGTCTCTGAATGGACCTTTTGCAGGAGTCAGAGCAAGACTGAGCACTCCTCAGCCAGAGCAAACAACGGTGTCAGAGAACACTCATTCCAGAGTTCTGGACTGAATTAACAATGGTCTGTTCTATCCCATTTCACATCTGAACCATGGAGTGGTCTTGAACTTATTACTGACAAATACAAACTTTTTAAAAAAGTACTCACTTAAGGGGTGCCTGACTCATGATTTTGGCTCCTATCAGGATCTCAGGGTGGTGAGATTAAGCCCTATGTCAGGCTCTGTGCTCAACTTGGAGTCTGCTTAAGATTCTCTCTCCACCTCTGCCCCTCTAAAAAAAATAATACATAAGATCTTTAAAAAAAAAAAATACTCAAACGAACTATTGTCTTTCTCTCCATGTGGATTAATTGAGAATGGCTTAAGGATCATAATCACATTATTTTTTAATTATTTGTCTCTAATTTTTAAATGATTTTTTTAAATGGTATTTTAAAGCAATTACTAAGTGAAAATGTGGAAGGGTAGGCAGGCTCTCCAGAAGCACATTAATGCTGAGTTTAAGAACAGGATGTAGATATCCTACACCATTTGAGCCACCTCTTCTCACTCCCTCTCTTGTTCTCACTTTGATCTCAAAGAAATATTTTTTTGGTTTCTGTGTATTCCTGTGTCAGTGTATCGATATATGAAGTTCAAAGGCTGAACAGTATGTCTCCTGTGAAAGATACAACTGGGAAGATGTGACTATCCAAACTGGTTTGGATCATCTCTAAATGTCATGAAATTAAACAACAGATCTTATAGCAGAAAGAGGACTGGTATCCCCATTTTTAAGGTAAGTATGTTTAGCAAAACAATACCCTGCCTGGACTTTTTGGCATCCAGGCGGACATCCCCAGCTAAGACAGATGAGTGATGAGCCCAATTAATTCTGTAGACACCTAGAGGATCACCCTGTTAAGCATGGGTCTGCCTGCCTCCCTAAAACATCTATTTTATGTCCTATTGTCTAATTTTGTTGGCCAGGTAGGTTTGGGAGCTGCATTCACTGTGATTGGGGAAGATTATTCTGGAAGATAGAAATCAATCTGGGAAAAGAAATTAGCAGGTCAAGCTTGAGCCAGAGAGGAACTCTGCTTCTGTTGGGCTTCCTAATGAGTCTTAGTGCCTTCCCCCACCATTTAATCATTTTATCTCTATTCTTTTCTTGTATCATTTTAAGAAGGAGAAAAAACTCTGCTAGGTCTCGGGTGTGAGTACCATACTTAGAAGATAATTCCCACCACACCAGAAACCCTAAGAGACCAGGGGCAACAGGTACTGCTCAAGAAACTCTGTAAGCCCAACTGATTTGGAACAGGGATCAGCAAACTGCCATCTACAGGCCAAATCCAGTGCACCACCTGATTCTGTAAATAAAGTTTTACTGGAATACAGCCATGTCCACTTGTTTACCTATCATCAATGTTTGCATTTGTACTGCAACAGCAGAGTTGAGTGATTGACAGAGACCCTATGACCTACAAAGCCAAAATATTTACTAGCTGGCCCATTTCAGGTGAAATTTGAAGATCTCCTCTGATTTAGGAATTTGATTCAAGTTTCAAAGTCAGTGAGTTGTCTAAATACGGGGAAATTCTATTGAAGTGAAATTTGATGTGGTTTAAGAGTTAATGTAGACATTTCAGTGTTTGCTGGGATAATCTCTTACTAGATCAGATTCAGGAATTTTTCAAGCCAGTTGTTAAACCATAAACCATGCATATGGCCATGGCGGGAGCATCTGCACCATGGAGATCAGCAAACTCTACTAATACAGACATCATGTATGTATGTATCTGTGTATTTCTGGAGAGGTAGTTTATCTACACACCACAGTGCACAAACCTCATGCTTCTGGTGAAGAAAGAGATGCCTAACCATAGGTTTAGATAAGAAACAGCATGAAAAAAATCTAACATCATGCACCTTCCTTCCTTCATGTATTGGCCATGTCTGTTCCTCATTCCATACTGCCATTAACAGTATCGCGCTTATCTAATGTCCAGAAAAATCATGCAGTCTTTTTACCAGAAACCATGACTGACAGCACCTACATGTCTTATAAAGGATTCTATATATTTACCATTTCTAGGGTCAGATGTATGAGGAAGAATTATATCAACTTCACAGGGAGGGACATTCTGCAGAAGACATTCCACCTGACTGATTTTCCTTCTACCTTCCTGACTGTATAATTTTGTCTAAAGAGGAGATCCTTAAATTTTAATGATCACTAAAAGCATCCACTGTGTTTGTTAAAATTTTTATTTCCAGGCTTATTATGCACAAAGTTTCATTTAGTGGATTTGGGCGGGGCTCAGGAACTGACCTTTTTAACAAGTACATCTAGAAATTTGGTCTCAGTGATCCACAAGGGGAACCCTAAAATCCTTTAATCAATCCTGAAATTGTTTAAATAACCACAGACTCCCTATATGTGAAAAACCCAAGATGGTGTATTAAAGATTCTTTCAGTTCATTCCCTCCTCTTTCCTGTTCAGAACTATGCTGTAGAACTGAAGAACCTTGGAAGTCTACTCTTCCGAAGACTTGGGAGTTTTTTCCCCCTCTGACTACGCAGTGTGTTCTCCTTGTAAATCCTGGCCTAGCTGCCACTGCTTCATGTTTGTGAATAAAACTTTTCCAAATCAATATACACCAATATGTATATTCATGTGTGTTCTTAGAGATAATGTTCAGCTCTCCTTCCTTATAGTAATTGATGCTGGGTTGCAACACCCAGATCCCACAACTTCTGGATAAAGACCCCTATATTCCATCAACTGGGAACAGCTGTTGATGGCTCACAGCTGAGTCTAAGTGACTGGGCAGGTCTAGAGGACCTTCCCAGGGTTCTGTCCATCCCTTGTGGTCAGTCTACATTCATTAATAAGGGAGTACTAAGGCATCCTTTAGCTTCAACTCAAGACAACTCTGAAAGACAAGCTTAACTCTAGGGTTTCTTGTGGGATTAGTCAAGAGCTTTGTTGTGACTGCATTGTGTAACTTCTCCCTTTGCCCGTTCTGCTTCTCTGACCCCCGATACCTCAAGGTGCTGTTGCTGAAAGCACTGTTCAATAAACTATATGCATGCAAATTTCTATTTGACAGCCTGTTTTCCCTGGGAATTGGGTCTAAGATATTATCCTATAGCCTGGTTCCTAAGGACCAATTCTAGCCCTATCTTGAGTTTGGCTAGATTTTGGAATCAGCTATTTCCCAAGATTTCCCTTACTCATTTGCAAAATATCCCAGAGGGGGCACCTGGCTGGCTTAATCAGTAGAGCATGTGATCCTAATCACAGGGTCATGAGTCCAAGTTCCATATTGGTCATGGATCCTATGTTTAAAAAAGAAAAAATATTAAAAAAGGTATATCCTGGATGGAATAGGGGAGAAAAGGAAAAAAACGTAAAAGAAAAGTTTCATCCCAGGCTTAAATCATAAATTCATTTGTTGCTAAAAATTGTTATTAAAATATTACTCTTTATAAAATATTGCATTGGTTCCTTTTGAGAATACACTTGATCCCACAGAACTAATGGTAGAGAAACATAAGCTTTTTTGCTGCTGTATCAGAAAACAAAAACCCATTTAAAAAGACCTCCCAGAAAAAAAAAATAAAAGACCTCCCAGAAACCAAAGTTCAAGATCCCCACTGTGCTAGATACAGAATTTTCTCCCAATCAGAATTCCAATCTACAAAGACCCCAGTGAATTAATCCACAGAGATGGAACTGAATATTCTTCTAAAATGCTATATTTATATATATTTTTTAACTCAAACTAGAAGTGGTTTCCTAGATCAGCTAATCAATAATGGCCCTTCTTCTTGTGTGACTTGATTTGGAAACCATATTAAGAGCAGACTTGTCTTGTTCCATAGGGAATGGAGATCAAATAGGTATTACAAGCTAGCAAAACCTTTAGCCCTGTCATAAGGCTTGCCACTGTATGGAAACTCCACAGGGCTTCTTCCACAGGAAGACAGAATCACAGAATGCTAGGGTAGGAGAAAGCTCTTAGATATATATTTCTTAACCTTTGTATATGCAGTATTCATAGTTTAAGTTTGGATTCAAATTGGCCAGGATTCAGATTTGCCATTTATTCTAAGTAATCTTGGAAGAATTGTAACCCTCACTGAACCCAAATGCCTCACCTGTTTCATGGACATAATAATGTATCACTAAAAATCTTAGTAAGTGGAGGTTAGTAAAGCACATTGTATAAAACAGGTAATTAATTCATAGGTTTACCCCCTCCCCTTCTCTCCAACATTTCATATGTGAAAAGATCAACATGATGAACCGGTTGAGAAACTCCTATCAAGTCATGAAGCTAATTAGTACTGAAAATACAAGAAGAATCACGTTTTCTGGTCATGAAATGGAATACTCTTTAACATGACGCTTCTCTAGACCAAATTTTCAGCAAACCTTCCCTTTCAGCATGTCAAAGCCAAATGCAGTTCATTATACATGTGTCTGCAGAAACATTCAGGAAGAAAAATCTTCACCTATGACATCCAAGTAAAGGACAAGTTCTTTAGAAGCTTTGTATTATTTTAAATAAAAGTAAATCCAGAGTGACCTAATTCTCCTTATCCCACACCTTCATATTTTTTCTTACCGCTCATCATTAATATGGATATGATATGGACAAATCTGCATATGTGCACTTGTTCTAGATCAGATACCTTCCCCTTCATTTGCGAATTTCAGACTAGAAAGTAGATGTGTGACACCTGGTTTTTCTTTTCAGCGATACTGTTTCTGAGGTGCCAATCTCAGGCACAAAGGCTGCAAAGATCCACAAGGAACAAGGATAACCAGGGTTAACAGCAACTCAGAGCATCAATCACTTTTATTGCCCCCGAGGCAGTGTTTCCATTATTTATGCTGCTGGGTGATCTGCTGTATTTATGATACAGCTAGTTGTCATGGCTTTAAAAATATGATGGATTCCTAAATTAATCCCGTATTCCTTGTCTTGTGCTTGAAGCATGGGCAGTCATAAGGAGTACAGAGGTATCTGTAATCACAAAGTTAAATGCCCATGGGTCATGATGAAGGACTGACCATTACATCCAGAATAAGTTTGTGTCCATAATGCTCAAGCTCCCCATCTATGCCTACAGATGGAGTGCTAAAATTTATTCTATCAATATTTAACAGTGTAATGAGCTTTCCTAGTTCTCTGGGGGGAATGAAAACATGAAGAAGACACAGATTTGACTCTTGATGTATTTTGAGTCCACTTACAATTAATAATTGAAAGCACAGAATCTGTCTTAGAAGTAAAAATAAAGTGTTGGGAATTTTGTAAAATTGAGAAACCACTTGCTGCTGTGACTAGGGGTGGTGATAAAGAGTATGGCATTTAGGGAGACATGAAGAATGGAAAAAGTGTTGACAAGATGGAAAACAATTCATGTTTAGAGAATGACATGGACAAAAGGATCGAAATCAGACCTAACAATTGAATGGTACACAGGAAGCAATTAAGTTGAAAAGTAAGTAGGAACCAGCTCCTGCAAGGTCAAGAGAAGTTTTGACTTAATTCTAGAAGCAATGACCAGCTTAGGGGAAGTTTTCTTGGAAGGAAAAACTCCCTGGACCTTAGGAAAACAAGTTTGTCCACAGAGTTAGTAAGAATTGGAATAAGAGTGGGGGGGAGGGAATGTACATCAGGATGCCAATTTGCAGGCACACAGGTTTCAAGAAAGGACATAGTAGGAATTGGACAGAAATATTTTAAGTCATGTTAAAAAGAAATTCTAAGGAGAAGAATAGAGAGAATGGAGATTAACGCTGCTGTTGAAACGTAACCCTGTACCAAAAATCCTTAACGAAGTTTACAATGACCCACGTGATGAGTCTTTTATGGACTAATAAAGCCCTGTTCTAGATTTTTCCCACCTGCCCACTTCATGCCAGACACACAGGCTTTCTTGAAGGCCCCCAAATGGAGCAAGCACATTCTAGCATTAGGGCTCTGCACTAGGGAAGAAGTTATTCCCCCAAATTGCTGCATGGCTCGTTCCCTTGCTTTTTCTGATTCTTTGTTCAAAGGCGAAGCCCTGACGCCTTTACTTAAAACTACAACCACCTCGTGGCCACCCACCTCATAATACTCCCCTGTTGTCTATAGCATTTATTTTCATACATAGAAAAAATATGATGTACCTATTTGATATACCATTTATTGTCTTTTTCTACCATTTTGTACATGAACTCCATATAGGTAGAAATCTGTCCAGTTCAGTTACTGATGTGTGCCCAGTGTTTAGAAGAGTACCCGGAGATAGAGTAGGTAGTTAGTATGTGTTTGTTGAATGAATAAACCAGCACAACTTACTTACAACATATCCATACTTTCCCATGGACCCTCATGATGTTCTACCAGTCTACGTTTGCATTTCTGCACTGGCCATGTATCTCCACCATGCTTGCCTCACTCACATCAGTTCCAAGTTAAACTTTGTTAGATTCCCAACTAGGACAGGAATGTCTTCTTTCAGTGAATGAAGACTCTGAGAACATTTTATTTTCAAGGACCTATTTTCCTGTAGCCTTGGGAAACTTCCTCCTTCCTTGATGCCTTGTAGGCTATTAAGAAAACCCCTGTGTTGCCTCATTATTCAAGTCTTACATTATAGTTAGGATACTTAGAAATTTTAATGAGGAAATCTCTTTGAATTTAGTCCATGGTAATTAATAGCTGTGATTAGAAATTGTTTTCCATTTTCATCATATGTTCTTTAAATCAAGCCGATCATATTGGCAGACTTTTGGCAGGAACAAAGGAAGTGATATTTAGTGTGATTTGCAGCTACCCCAAGTAATTTCCATCTTTTCTCTAGTGTCTTCTCCAGAGTGGAAGCACCATTTAACTTGTCATCCCAGAACCTACTCAGTGCCAACACATCAATACTCTGGCCCAGTCAGAATTATGGTCGTTTCCGTGTGCACAGGCAAAGGAGAAAAATATGAGAAATTTTGAGTAATACCCACTAAATTTTTCTATGTGATCTTTAATTGATATCCTGCCATGTGTTTTCTCTTGGCATGTACTAAGCCAGGGGACCATGCTCTTACTTGGGACTTAACATCAGTATTTATATAAACCTATGAGAAAAGTCAGACATTTTGGGATTGTAAGCAAGTATTTGATGTGCTAAACTGCCTTTCATATAATCTGTGTGGAAATTCAACGAAGCCAGAAAGGTGACAATCGATGAACAAGTAAATCCTGAGTATTCATCGTGTCCCTCCCTAACAATGTACTAAGGAATGTGGAGTAATAAAACATGTCCCTTCACTGATACTGCTAGGCAAACAAAATGTGACAATTAACAAGGGAACAAAAAGTAAAAAAATCATGGCAATTAGCCAAATTATAGCTTTTTTTAAAACCTCATGGAAAATACAAATTATGGGTTTTTGAAAATTCAGAATAGTTACTGTGTTATAAAAATAATACATATGAACTATATTTGGATAAACAGTTAAAATCAAGAAAATTTAAAAATTTAAAAGTGAAAATAAAAATTGCTATTATAATATCTCTTAGAAATATTCTGTTCAACATTTTCATGGCTATCATTTCAGTATACTATATCCCATGCTATTTTCCGATGCTTGTTGAATGCTTTTGAGTCAACAACTATAAAGTTTAAAATAGTCATTAAAAATCCAAGATGAAGGGGGCGCCTGGGTGGCTCAGTGGGTTAACCCTCTGCCTTCGGCTTAGGTCATGATCTCAGGGTGCTGGGATCAAGCCTCTCTGCTCAGCAGGGAGCCTGCCCCCTGCCGCCTCTGCCTACCTCTCTGCCTGCTTGTGATCTCTCTCTCTGTCAAATAAATAATATATTTTTTAAAAAATCCAAGATGAAGAAGATCTGGCACATTCCTGTGCTGACACTCTTTGAAGGTCAATTAATGATTACAAGAAGCTTTCTTAGGATATTTTAGAGATGAAAAGAGTGTAGTAGTGTAGATGAAAACTGTGTAGTCACACAGTTGATGATGACAATATTCTTGGAATCTGAGAGTTTGTGAGGAGATTGTCACACTCATGAGAAGTATCTATAGTTAGGTATATAGGGTACATGTGTCTGGTCCTGTGATCAGAAATAGATGGTAGCACTTGGTACAAGCTGGATTTATGGTATAGACCTTAAGGTTCAACTGCCAGCACCAGACATATGCCTGAAAGTTTGTTAGAAATATAGAACTCTGCTTCTTCAGATTCACTACATAAGAAACTGCTTTCCCCCACAAAAATTCCTGAAAGATTCCTCCTAACATAAAGTTTGAAAATACTTTCAAACACATGCCAGGATGGTCCATCGGAGGGAGTGCTCAACGAAGCCAAGTTGGTTAGAGAAGCTTCGAAGACCCTCTAAATGTACCAAGGAATTTCAACATGAGTTGTAAAGAAAACAAACAAATAATACCAAATTCCAACAGAATCAAAATAGGATCTTGAAATGTACATATACACTTGGTAAACAATCATAAAGAGGAGTAACAGTAAGAGACCAATGGTTTAAATACAAGTTATAAAGGACAAACTAGAAATTGAGGACTGTTTATCCATGAGTGCATTTTCCCCTTCCATTTAGAGGAAAGATAACCTAAAAAATACTCTAAAGATGTATCTGAAAATTACCAAAGATCATCCTTTGAGAAAGAGTAGCTTCTGGCAGGGTTAAAGAAGAAAGTTCTTGTCCCACTTTTAAAAAAAAATTATTAATTCTTTAATTACATGCCAAAGAAGTACTTTAATTTATATCAAAGACAGTCAAAATATACAAAGCTAGGCTAAAGAAATAAGGCTAATAGGACATATAACACTGAATATAACACTTAGGATCTATTGGTATGCAGGTAGGAAATACTGAAACTAGTTATTTTACGTTTTAAATTTACATTATTTTTCCTATTGCATAACATACAGAATTGTAAAATTTAACAGTCGTGTTGTCTATAATAAACAATGCACCAAAAATACATACTGAAAAGTATTTTTACTGATGTGTTTCCTATCTCAAAATTATACATTTACTGATTTTAGTTTATTATTTTGATCTCTTTTCCCCAAAAGTTTGCCAACAGTTTGCTACTTGATTAAGTTTATGAAATAGTAATGTAATGATTTATTTTTCCCCCTTTTTTATTAAGGAGAAATGCTGTGTCTCCAAGTATGAGCAATTGCTTTTTTAAGAGATTCTTTCAGGGACTGTCATTGATAAATTATATCAATAAGCCTTGTTTTTAACCTTATCCGATCTCCTATGTAAGAACCAAAAATTACCATATAACTAGGTAGAACAGAGCAGCAACAGAGAAAAAGTATAAGTACATCATAATGACTCTATACACATATAGCTTTAGACCTAGTTGTCTCTAACTAAATGTTGGTTAATTGGATGATAACTACTAATTTCCAGGCCCAATGTAGAATTTAAATCCGTTTTTCCTCAAAGCATGTTCCCTAGCTTTCCTCAACCAGATTCTCCTAGTGTTTTGTGAAACACTATGTGGGCACAAGACCACTGCCACTCGTTCAGAACAGGGGTGGAATGTATCCATCTGTATTTATTTAAAAGTGCCTCAATGCTTCCAATGCATTTTAAAGTTTGAACACCCATGATTTCAGGGTGCCTGGGTGGCTCAGTCAGTTAAGGGTCTGCCTTTGGCTCAGGTCATGATCCTGGGGTCCTAAGATTAAATCCCACATCCTTTTCTTGCTCAGTAGGGAGCCTGCTTTTCCCTCAGCCTCTGACCCTCCACCCCCCGCCCCCATGCTGCTCTGAATGCACATACTCTCTCTCAAATAAAATCTTGAAAACCACGGATTTCAAGATCTTTACCTTGATATAGAAATGGTTTCCTTTCAGGACCAAAAAAATGCCACAAAATGTTTGTAATTTTTATCCCCTGAATTTCCATACATTGCTAATGAAGTTATTCCGGAAGCATAGAGCATACTCTACTGATTATTGACATCTTGTTTTGGTAGTTAGCCAGTTATCAAGATTTATTGTACAGTGGGGTAAATATTGACCTCAGCATTGGCCTATCATTTACCCATTAACTGTGTTCATCTTTTCTGCCTCAGCAGTAAACATCAGATGGGTCCTTAACTGTGGCCACACCGATTTAACCATTTACCTGAAATATGTTTGAGGAACTGAAAGCAATACTGCTGATGAGAAGAGTAGAAAAATTGATTTACATGGCAAGATAAATGGCCAACATTTAAAAAAAAATGTACTTGCATTTTATTTTAAAAAAGCACTTCAATCATAAAACTCAGATGACTAAACAAAAACAAAGAGAAAAAAATACAAGAAAAATCTGAATATAGAAAGTTTATCTTTATGATGAAAGTATACCAATATTTACAACAGAGGTCAGTGAATCTTTATAGAATGAACAAACCCATTTTCAAAGGAAATGTTGTATTTGCTGATTTGAACAGACAATACTGAGACATAGTCTTATAAGGGGAAAAATAAAGATAAAGGAAAATGATGTCAGTGTCAATGTCATTGATGTCAATGTCAATGTTGGACCCTGTGGGCTTCTGGCAGAGTCTTCCCGGGAACAGGAAGAAAAGGATTCTTCATTTCAAGTGAATCTGAATAGAATACTAAGAAGCTTACTGCAAGGCTGAAGGTGATATAGCCCCTGGAAGGGAGCAGGGCAAGGAGAATGGAATGTGGAGATTGGAGTTGGATAATATCATGTCCCCAGCTCTGCCTTGTACATCGTCAGGCTTTTTTTTTTTTTCCCAAGCAAAACCATCCTTTCTAAAGACACAGAGGCTTCAGATCATTGGGTTTTGTTTTGAGGGGTTTGAGATGTTTGAGATGTTTTTCGGAGAGGATACTGGTTTTGAGTTTTCTCCAACGTTGATCCACGGTAGCTTTTCTACATTAAACATCACCCAAGCAGCCTCGATCATCTATAAACCTCCTTTTGAAAAAACGTGCTTTCGAAACCTAGGGCCTCATTCTCAAAAGCACATCGAATACCCTTCCTGGATGACATTTCTGTCTGCAGGAAGATCCCAGCCTGCGCGTGGGCAGCAAAACTGGTCCTAATGGTTCTTGAGAGGCATTTGGGAAACCTGATTTCATCTCTGGGTACAGCTGCCACAGAAGGAAGTGACCTAGACGTGACATGTCAGACAGTCCCTGAAATTGAGAAAAGACGAGAGCTGCCTTGTCCCCTGGAAGTTTCCCCAGAGGTACTGGGCTAACTTCTTGGTGAGCAGCTCCCAATCATCGGCTTTGAGGAGGTGTATTCTGCTGTCAAGCCCCAGTGCTGCCTCATTTACACAGATAAGGAGTTCTAATAAGATACTTTAGAAAGTCACTTATGCCATAAGGTATTCACATTATCTCCAGACATTTCTATTTGGCTAATAGGAAATGAAAGTGTGGATTAATGCCTTTCGCATGCCATTAGAAACTGAGAGGGAGAAACCTCATTTTGGCCACGAGGGGCCTTCTTCTCATGTCTGTTCACTGTTGCCTCAGCTCATCGCCTTCAGTGCTTTCAAAAGCTAAGGATGAATTTTGACTTCATAGAAAATGAGTTTAAGCCAGAAAGTCCAAGTGGCCTCCAAACTTTGGATTACTGCCATGGCACGTTGCATTTCACCTTTGATTTAAAGATCGAGAACATGTGGCTTCCTAAAAATGAAAAACTCTTTTGCTCAATTCCCAAAAGGCTAATGCAAGCAGCTGTTAAAGGAGAAATAAAAAGACAGACAGCAGAATTCCAAATAAGCCAGACTTCATACAATTGGGTCACCGATCACCTCTCCGTAACCCTGAGGAGTCAGAGTAGCAAATAAGTCTCCTCCTCCCTTTATCTGACTCCTGATCAAATACCCAGTTGCTGGGTATGGCCTCAAGGATAAATCCCACAGGAGATCAGTGAAATTAATAATAAAATATGGTAAGGTAACAATGAGTGATTAAGATCCAGGCATGGTGCCAGGTGTCTTATATGTAAGACTTCATCAAATCCTACCAAACTGGGAAGGTGAGAACTAGTATGTTACCCCATGTTAAAGATAAGGAAAATTACGTTGCCAACTTCAGGGAAAAAAGCGTTAGTAGAGAAACACATAATATGAGTCTTTAGCCTACAGCTTTAGCTGCACTTAAAAAAAAAAAAAAACAGGTGATCAGCAATTAATTTTCTAAAGGGAATCTTTGCATTGGACAAACGCTTCCATATTTGCCTAAATAAAGGATTTCTCAAACAATATCAAGACACTTACATTGATATTGAAACCTCTGCAGTTCCACCAAGCCCTTTCTGTCAGCAAATGGAGGTGACTGAAAAACAGCTCCGCTCAGCAAAGGTCAAACCACCTCGAGATGAAGGCTGAGAAGTCTATTCAAGGACATTCAAATGCCCCTTCAAGGTCAGAATTTATGCGCAGTAGGAAGGATGTCACTCAGAAAGAGGTAAGTGGCAGGGCTATATTAGGATGCGGTTACACTGCTTTCTTATAGGAGGGCCTGCTTTTCCTTTCTCTTAACATTCAAGTCATAACCTACGCTTTCTTTTCTTTGAGACAGCGTTTTTGTGGGTGGATTCAAGGCAAGCTTCACCATGTGAAAACTCACCCTTCCCTTTCTAGTTCCTAAATTAATGCCTACTCACTCCTCAGAGCCCTGTTTCATGCACTCCAAAGGACTGGAGATTTGTAGGCCGTCTGCCACGAGGGGAGTGTAGCTCCCACCAAGGTCCATGCTCTGCCTTTTCCCCCTCCCGGAACCCCTGAGCCTTACCACAGCCAGCCATCCCAGCAAGGAAAATGGTGCCTGACTTCTCCGTTAAAGACAAAGCCTTAGACTGTGAGGAGAAGCAGGCCATAAAGCCACCAGCTTAACTAAACCTTAAAAAATGGGCAGAGGATCTGAACAGACATTTTTCTAAGAACAAGCTACAAATCACTAATTATCAGGGAAATGCAAATCAAAACCACCAGATACCACCTCTCCTTCGTTAGAAAGGCGGTCAACGGGACAAGAATGTTGGTGAGGAGGTGCAGAACAGAAAAATCTAGTACATTGTTACAGGAATGTATACTGGTGTAGCTGTTAAAGAAAATAATATGGAATTTCCTCAAAAAATTAAAATTAGAACTAACCTGTGATCCAGCAATTCCCCTTTCTGGATATTTATCTAAAAAAGAAAACAAGAAAACACTAAGTGGAAAAAATATGTACACCCATGTTCACTCATTATTATTACAATAGCCAAATTATGGAAATAACCTCCGTGTCCACTGATGGATAAAGAAAGAATGTTTACACACATGCATGTGCACACAAACTCACATGTATACACACATATATTATGGAATATTATTCAGCCACAAAAAAGAAGATAATACCATTTGCAAGAACATAGGTAGATCTTGAGGACATTTTGTTAAATGCAGTAGGTCAGACAGAAAAAAAAAAAATCCCTTAGGATCTCATATGTAAAATCATAAAATAAACAAACAAAACTCAGAGAACAGATTGGTGGTTGCCAGATGCAGGGGGTAGAGATGTGAAAGAAACAGGCAAAAGTGGACAAAGGCTACAAATTTCCAGTTTTAAAAAAAAAACATGAGGATATAGTCCATAGCAGGATAAATATAGCTAGTAGTACTATGTTGTGTATTTATAAGGTACAAAGAGAATAGATCTCAAAAGTTTTCATCACAAGAAAGAAAGGAACTATGGAGGGTAAGGGATGTCAACATGATTTGTTGTGATGATCATTCCATAATACATGCAAATATTGAATCATTATGTTGTACACCTTAAGCTAATATAAGGTTACACCTTGTTGAAAAAAACTTAGACACTTTTGCTGGGTACATGCTTCTAATAAAAGAGTCCCAATCCCATACCACCCTTTTAGCTGGGGGCAATCCTGTGGCCTCTCTTTTAAACTAGTTCAACCTGAGAGACAGAATTCATGAACAGCAGGTTTCCTCCTGTTCTAGGAATTGTTTGTATTAATTCAGTATTTCCATAGTGGTGAAATAGTTTGTGTTTTTAGATCATCTTAATAACTCATTGAAGTTGGCATTAAATCATATGTCTAAAGTATCAGTTAAGAAAATCTCAGCGGGTGCCTGAGTGGCTTAGTGGGTTAAGCCTCTGCCTTTGGCTCAGGTCATGATCCCAGGCAGGGTCCTGAGATTGAGCCCACGTTGGGCCCTCTGATCAGCAGAGAGCCTGCTTCCCTGTCTCTCTCTGCCTGCCTCTCTGCCTATTTGTGATCTCTGTCAAATAAATAAATAAATTCTTAAAAAAAAAAAAAAAGAGGGGTGCCTGGGTGGCTCAGTGGGTTAAAGCCTCTGCCTTCGGCTCAGGTCATGATCCCAGGGTCCTGGGATTGAGCCTCGCATTGGGTTCTCTGCTCAACGGGGAGCCTGCTTCCTCCCCTCTCTGCCTGCCTCTCTGCCTACTTGATTTCTGCCTGTTAAATAAATAAAATCTTATAAAAAAATTTTTTAAAAAAGAAAGAAAATCTCAGAAGAAAGTAGGTATTTTTAGGTCAAATTATACACACATATGTATATACATATTCTCTCTCTGTGTGTATATATATACACACACATATACATACATATATATATGAGACAGAGAATTTTCTTTAAAGATTTTATTTATTCATTTGACAGAGAGAGACACAGAGAAAGAGGGAACACAAGCAGGGGTAGTGGAGAGGGAGAAGCAGGCTTCCCGCTGAGCAGGGAGCCCAATGTGGGTCTCGATCCCAGGACCACAGGATCATGACCTGAGCTGAGGGCAGACACCCAACGACTGAGCCACCCACGTGTCCCAGAAAGAGAAATTCTTAAAAGATCAGAAGCCAAGTTTTGTTCTTCCTAATCTAAAGCTAGATTTACTTGAACTTCAATTTTACTTGTGTTCATATACAGGATTATGGTCTGTTTTTCCAAATGGTAGCCTCCCAGAAAAAGTTTCTATAAACCCAAAATATGTGTCCATCTTCCCTCTCTCTTTCCTACTAAAAGGTTAGCTCAGTTGAATCCTATTTTATGTAAACTTGGTCGAATGAAAATTCAGATTTGTTAAAATAAAACATACAACATGATATGCATTTGAAATGGACTCTCTGGAAATTTTTAGAGAACATGTTCCCTTAACCAGCTTAAATGCTTGGATTAAAGGAAAGCTAAAATGCCTGCAGTTTTCCAGGTAGACACGCTGCATTACAGGAACAGAACATGCCAGTGCTGTGTGGTGTGTCTGCAGTAGAGAAAGGATGCCAAGTGAAGACATTTATCTAGTTTAGGAAGTTGCATTCCAAAGGATCTTTCCCTGAAATATGTTTGCACAGAAAAGGTGACTTTTTGTTTGAGCATCTTAAAATTATGCTAGTGTTATGCCTTCTTTTTAACGATTTAACGACATTGAGCAGGGAGCTGCTTCTCTCTCTCCCTCTGCTCCACCATACTCGTTCTCTCGCTCTCTCTTTCTATCTCTCTCAAATGCCCACCCCCCTCCCACTGCGACTCAGAGCTCCATCCCAGGACCCTGACATCATTACTTGAGGCGAAATCAAGAGTCAGACGCTTAACCAACTAAGCCACCCAGGTGCCCCAAGATACGTATTTTTTGATGTGCACCTCACACATGGTAGGACTTGATAAATCCTTGTTGTGAATCACCCTTAATAAGAGGAACACTAGAAAGCAAAATCTATGGGACAGAATGAACAGAAGAAAATAGTAGTGGAGATGGTCAAATCGAAAAGGATAGGGTAACTCTGCGATGCTCTGTCCCTCCTTTACCAACGCCTGATTTCACCAATTCACATTTTGAGTCCTCTGAATTTCCTCAGTTCCTTGGGCTGCCGGGGAGAACATCCCCTATTTCCAAATGTGCCCACCCGGCTAGCCAAGCACCTCCAAAGTTGAGAGCCCTTGTTTGAAACGCGCTCACCAACTCCTGCGGCTCCTGAGCCTGAGGTCAGTGAGCGCTGCACCGCGCTAGAAATAGTAACTCCATGGCTTACGGCCAAATGCCATTGGTTCAATTACCCAGTTCAGTGGTTCTCAACCTGTAGCCAGTATGAGAATCAGCTGAAGGGTCTGTCAAAACACAGCACCCTAGATTTCCACCCCCAGAGTTTCTAATTAAGGAGGTCTAGACTAGAACCCGAGAATTTCATTTCTAAGAAATTCCCAGGTGCTGCTGAGGCTGCTAGCGTAAGGTATGGGGATGGCATTTTTGAGGAGCTCTGGTCTAGTGGGCCCAATACCTTTCAGATGAATAGGAGCTTTTCTAGAAACAACTGTCAGCAAAAGCCCTTGGCACTTCTGGCCTCAGTGAGGATTTGAGTATGTGCAATAAGGGTGTGGACTATGAGCGGGGAGTGAGAAGGTCAAGTGCATCAGATTTCTATTCCATCCATCCTCAAGCTCTAGGGCTGAGAACTATAGGTATTCTAGGTGCCCAGTGGGTTTTCAGGTAATTAAGCTTTTAAAGGATGGAGTCTGCCAGCTTGCAGTTTGAAGGCAAGCAGCCAAAAGCTTGTGAGAGGAAAAAAAGATACGGCCTAAAGGTGCTTGCCCAGAAGCTTTGAATTTATCTGATATAACCAGGTCATGACTTGAGGGGGAAGAAATTCTGCTTGTTAAAATAATCACTTACATTTCCTAACATTTGGGGATAAGACCTCAGGGAAAGGTAGTTCTCTTTAAGCTCTGTAGATTTGTGGATTGCCTCCCCTCACAGGTGTAGACCTTGGAGACTATGTAATTAAGAAAATGGAAGAGTGTAGGAACATCTGCATACGGAGTTACGATGATTGGAATGAATCACACATCTGTCATAGAGGCACTGATGTTAGGCATATATAATCATAGCTTGATTATCAAACTATCCTAAATAGAAATAGAAATGAGATCCATAGTAAAAAGAGCTTTCTGAGCGAAGGGTTAAAGGACAAATAGAAAGCAGGTGTTCCTAAACAGAGCTTTAATGTTGCATTTATCCGCCCTACTCAAGTAATTTAGAAAGAGGCACATTCATTGTAGTCTTTGTGGAAGACTTTGTGGTTTTATTTCTCAACCTTGTTCTCCTTCCCCCTTTCAATTTTACAGATACAACCCGAGTCCCTACTATGTGCAAAACCAGTGTACCAGATGTTTTGTTGGGTACAAACGTAAGTAGAACGTGTAAGCCTCTACTCTCAGCACACAGAGAGAGGTACACAAGGTATTATTCGAGGAATATGGAAGAGAGGTTATCATGGGTTCCTCTTACAAAAACCCTCCATTAAGAGAACCACCCCAACTCAACAAGGGGCTCAGAGAGAGGAAAACTGTAACTGTTGGTATCAATTAAATTAATGATGCATTTTCCACATTAACTCCATAGTTAGTAGGAAAGTCAGACAGTCTAAGATTCAGAAATAGAAGATTATAGGCCCTCCTCCTTAAAATTAATCTCCATGAGGGGCACCTGGGTGGCTCATTTGGTTAAAGCCTCTGCCTTTGGCTCAGGTCATGGTCCCAGGCTCCTGGGATGGAGCCCCGCATCAGGCTCTCCATTCGGGAGGGAGCCTGCTTCCCCCTTTCTCTCTCTGCCTACTTCTCTGCCTACTTGTGATCTCTGTCAAGTAAATAAATAAATTTTTTTTTAAAAAATTAATCTCATGACCCTGAAATTTGAGTCACACAGGTATCCTAATCCCTTAGCTAATGTTTTCAGACTAATCTAGTCCCTTGACCTAGGTACCTGGACTGTATGTATGCTCTTACCGTGTTTGGTCTTGATATTCTTCCTTCCTGCAGATGCAGAATGTCTCTATTGCTTTTATCTTCCTGTCTAGGGTGACTCTTCTATTTCTTTCTTTGAAAAGCAAGCTAAAACGCTTTCTTCCCTCAGAGAAAACACTTGAATTAAATTGCTTTTTCATGAGGACTAAAATGTATACTCCTAAATACAAACTCTAGGGGATACTTGGAGTCCCTTTACAATTTGGGATAATCTGGAGTCCTGAAAAGACTAGATAGAGGATGGCATGTAAGCCCTCCAGCATACCTTATAACTGTGTGTTCAAGGGAGCTGCGATTTGCTTTAAGTTTCTTTCTTTCTTTCCTTCAAGAAAGAGAGAGAGAACAGAGGAAAGGGCAGAGTGTGAAGGAGAGAGACAATCCCGCACTGAGTGTGGAGCTCAGTGTGGGACTCCACATGGGACTTGATCTCATGACGCCAAGGTCATGTCCCTGAGATCACGGATGACCTGAGAGGAAATCAGGAGTCCAACATTTAACCAACAGAGACATCCAGGTGTGCCAAGGGAGCAGAGATTTCAAGAAGATATTAGGAATAGCCACTCAACTGTTCACCCTATTTTCACTTTATTTTTAACCATCACTACACACAACATCCAGAGTGATCCTTTTAAAACTAAGTTATCTATGCCTTCTCTCAAAACTCTATGGCTTTGGGGGCACCTGGGTGGCTCAGTGGGTTAGAGCCTCTGCCTTCAGCTCAGGTCATGATCCCAGGGTCATGGGATCGAGCCCCACCTCAGGTTCTCTGCTCAGCGGGGAGCCTGCTTCCCCCTCTCTCTCTCTGCCTGCCTCTCTGCCTACTTGTGATCTCTCTCTGTCAAATAAATAAATAAAATATATTAAAAAAAAGAGAGAGAGAGAGAGAGAAAACTCTATGGCTTTCTCTCTTTGAATGTAAGATCCATAAGGCAGAGTTCTATGTTTTTCTTTGTAATGTCCACTGTTGTCTGTACAAAGCCTAAAATACCATCTAGTGAGCACCCAGAAAATATTTATTATATAGATGATAGATGGATAGATAGAAAGACAGACAGGTAGATGAGGAACATATTCTCTTCTCAATCCTGCTTTCTACTGCCTCGGTTCAAGTCCTTATTATCACATTTGGCCTATTTTTTCTGTATTTAGCTACAGAAGTGTGTGCCTATAGTTCTATAAAAACTAGAAAACATAAATAAAAATAAAGAGGGAAATGAAAGTTATATAGAGCCCCATCATCCAACGTTAACATTTTGGTATATATTCTTCTATATATATATCCTGTAGTAATAGTGTCTGCCATTGTAGCCCATCCCTGACCGTACTCCGAGATCAAGCACAGCCTTAACGTTGCCACTAGTTGCATTGGTGTCCGGAGGCTGCCATAACAAATTATCACAAACTGGTGGTTTAAAACAAGATAAATTGATTTGCTGGCACTTCTAGAGGTCAGAAGCCAAGGTACAGGCAATCTTACATGCCTTCTGGGACCCTAGGAGAGAATCCCTTCCTTACCTTTCCAGTTTCTTATGGTTGCTGGATTTCTTGGCTTAAAGCCACATCTCTCTGATATGCCTTCACATCAACATCTCTGGTGTGTGTCTGTTCTCCTCTGTCTCTTAAGATCCTTGTCATTGGATTTAGTCTCTACTCAAATAATACAGAATAAACTTATCTCAAGATCCTCAACTTAATTACACCTGCAAAAACTCTTTTTTCATATGAGATCACATTCACAGATCCTAGGGATCCCCTTTGGGGGGATGGCATGTAACCATTCAACCTACTCTACCAGCATTAAATTCCTAAAACAACATAAATCTCTCTGTGACTGCTGTGGGTTAAAAATCCTTCAGTGGTTCTCCATTGCCTAAGTATTCCAGACTTTTTTGCATGGCATGAAAAGCATTTGTGATCTGAACCTTGCCTAATCCTCCAGGACAACAGGCTTCATAATGGCAAACAGCCCTTCCTGGCCCCCCCCCCCCCCCAGTGATGTCTAAAGATAAAAATATAAAAGAAGGGATTGTTGGGAAAACTGGACTGCTTCCTAATCAGACAGCTAGAGGTACAGAATATGGAGATTTGGTATTTTGTGTAAATGTGACAATTTGAATTCATCAGTGGGTCAGAGCACTGATCATGGAGATTAGTTTATACTTGTATTTTTCATCACCTGGAACAATACTTGACATTAATAAATTATTAATATATTTCATTGAAAGGAGAGAATGGATGCAAGCATTGAATTCACGGTTCAAGAACTCGAATTCTTTTTCCCACCCAGTGTTTGCCTTTCTGCTGCCCCTCCTAGCTCAAGTTGTTTTCTACACATTTGCTTTTGAATCTCTCTTTTAGAAGAGTATTCTTATTTATGTCTCACTGAATTAATTTCTCCGAAAAGGAGCCCATTATTCCTGCCTCTCTCTATTGTTCAGATGTTGTATCAGTGCAGGATTATAGGAGCGAGGTAGAAGCTATGCTAAGTGACAAAGTGTGAAGTGTGAAATTCACATGTATTACTTAGTCATTTTCTCTCTTCTGTCTCTTTTTCCTAATGCATTAAAGGTAATAGTCTGAATCAAGCTTCTATAGTTGTTTACTCTTTTCTGACTGAATTAGCTGGGGCAGTTCTGTCTCTCTGATTTATTGTTGAGTCTCATCTACTTTCCATTGCTTTCAGGCATTATTTTTTTTTCATTCTCTTAAAAAAATTAAAATTGCCCACAGTCCTCCTCCATGGTTACTTGGTTTGACAAATTTATCAGAAAATGTAGAGAATGGCTTAGAGTAGATTGCATTAGCCCTGGTGTATCTGCGATACAAGATCATTAAGTTTACAGGAAATTTTTCTGAGATGGTGAGCAACAAAGTCCCAGCAGGAAGTAGAGCAGTAGCGGGGTACCGTGGTGGGGGTGGACAAGTGGTGGGGGTGGCCTGTCCCAGTGCAGACAAAAATGAGGATGCAGGATATTTTCTTTTGAGGATTTAAAAACAATAAAACCACCATATAATGTCAGTCTACCTTTTTTTTTTTTAATTTAGAGTTTACGTTTTTAGAGAAGTTTCAGTTTTACAGCTCAATTGAGGGGAAGGTTTAGAGATTTTCCATATAACTCTTGCTCCCCAAACTCACAGCTTCCCCCATTTATTTCAGCATCTCCCACCAGAGTGGTACATTTGTTAGAACTGATAAGCCTATAATGACACATCATAATCATCAAAAACCCATAGTTCATATTATGGCTCCCTCTTGTATTCTATGGGTTTGGGTATTCTACGTCTAATGATCTATCCATCATTGTGGTATCACACAGAATTTTTCACTGCCCTAAAAATCCTCTGTCTTCTGCCTATTCAACCCTCCACCACCCTCACACTCATCCCTGGAGACCACTAAATCTTCTTACTGTCTCTATAGTTTCATGGTTTCCAGCATGCAATATAATTGGAATCCTATGGTATATAGTCTTCTCAGATTGGCTTCTTTCACGTAATAATAAAAATTTAAGGTTCTGCTCTGTCTCTTCATAACTCAATAGCTCATTTATTTTTTGCTCTGAATAACATTCCATTGTCTAGTTATCCTACAGTCTACCATTTTTCATTCACCACTGAAAGACATCTTGGTTGCTTCCACATTTGGGCAATTACGAATAAACATCTCTACGCAAGTTTACGTATGGACATGAGTTTTCAATGCCTTGGGGTAAATATTAAGCATAATTGCTGAATCATCTGGCTAGAGCATGTTTAGTTTCGTAAGGAAGTGCTAAACTACTTTCCAAAGCATCCTATTTTGCATTCCCAGGTAATGAAAGAGAATTCCCTTTGCCCACATTCTCTCCGATCTAATACTGTCACTGTTCTGAATTCTGGCCATTCTAATAGGGGTGTAGTGGTATCTCTACTTTTTACGATCACCGTGAGCCAATAATTGTAAATGATGTCAGTGATAAAACATTCCTTCATTGAAAAAATGTATTTTGTTGGTCTAAGTTTTAAGCAATTATTCCAATGACTGCATTTTAAAATATAGGTATAAGATCTAAATTAATTTATATTTATTATTCTCTAATAAACATTGTGTTCTACGTGGAAGGTAACCATATTAACCAACATACATTAGTTCTGTGTTTTTAATATTCAGAATTGTTTAAGGTTGCTGAAGGCATGGTGCATCTTGAAGGTCTATAGCACTATATAGTCCTGAATTTAAAAAGTAGATTAAAAATAATGACAGTGCAATGACTACAAAGACCAAGATACAGAACTTGAGTTGGTTTAATTCTGTCATTGTATTTGACCCCTTAGAACTTTTTGTGTTCAAAATTTTTCTACTGAAGCAATACTTAAAAGCTGAAAAAAAGTCTATTTGGAAGAGAAAGACATGGAAATTATTATAATTTCTGGAATTTAATATGAAAAGGAATTTTTATGTCTTTAGAAAACTTACCCTGGAGTTTAGGATTTTTCTTAATGATTTGTCTATTGCTTCATGTGAAAGAAATTTTTGAAGCGAAGATTAATAAAATGTTTTTTTCAACTATTAATAATGACAGATTAAGTTCAACAAATATGGCTGTATTATCTACTGAATAAGAATGTATGAAAAGGATCAATTTGGATGATATCATTCACTAATTTGCAGAAGGTAAGGTGTAAAACCAGAAATTGTCATATTATTATTCATTACTATGTTAAATATGTAAGTATACCTTTCCCCCTTTGTCTAAAAACATAAGGTACATAAAATTGTTTACTATTTTTTAATTTTTTAACATTATATTATTTTAAATTATTTGTTAATTAGCATGATTATGTATGTGAATTTCAACAAAGGAAAATTTTAGTTTGCATTTTCTTCCCCTCTTCCAGCTAGTATTATCTCTGGCTAATCTTTTCATTTCACGATTAATATTGAAAATAAATCTGCTGCTGTATGGAAGAGGCAAATATTGAAAAAATAATGAACTGTTCTGACTTTCAAGTATGCTAGGAACTTAAGCAGTGAGGTTAACTAGGTTGCTAAAATGCTGTGCTAGGAAGGTAGAGGTTTCAAAGAATATCAATGCACAGAAAAGGAATTCTAAGAATATATCAGCCTAAATTCAATAAGAAAGAGCCAAAAGTAAGGTATGGCAGGACCTTTCATTTCTTATTTGAGGCCCCACCTATATGTAAATGATTATCGCTAGGTCCTTGTCTCTCTGATGGTATCATCCATTACCTTCTACAGTACTAAACTTTTGGGAATCTTGTCCCAGAAACCTATTGGCTTTAGGTTGCCCACCTACAAATGTATAGGTCTCTAATTTTGAGACAATTGAAATCATTAATAAATAAAATGGGTGGCTCATTTGGTTAAATGTCTGCCTTCAGCTCAGGTCATGATCCCAGGGTCCTAGGATTGAACCCCTGCATCAGGCTCCTTGCTCAGTGGGGAGCATGCTTCTCCTATGCCCTTTGCCTGCCAATCCCCTTGCTTGTTTTCTCTCTCTCTCTCTGTCAAGTAAATAAATAAAATATTTATTAAAAAAAAAAAGACTAAGGGAAAATTAGTGGAAGATTTAAAAAAACACATTGTTAATGTGTCTGTGAGTAGTTGATAATAAATAGTTTATAACTGAGAATTGCTCTTTATATTGCAGTAGGATGGGACAGACTCATCTAACACCTCCTTTGAAGACCTGGAGATGCTTCATAAAGGGTCTAATGTGGTGGGTAAGATCCTGAAGACATACATCCCCTATCTCAGAAACTACCTGAGTTATTTCAAAAATAATCCTAATACTTGGCTGGGTTTTAGAAGAGCTAATGAATATAAACAAACAGGCTTGTCAGCGTCTTGGAGGAATCGGCTGAAAGAATTTGCTAAATCCACAAAACAAGTAAATCTTTGCTTAAGACTTGCACATGCCATTAATTAAACATTTTTATTGTGTGGCGCTTTTTTTTTTTTTTTTTATAAAAAAGAAACATCTTCCATTATGTGAACAGGTCTATAAATAATGAATGGATTATTCAATTTTAGCTGAATGTCAACAAATTTTAGCCAGGTCCTGCAGAAACACAGTGCCCCATTGCCTGTCATTAAAAGAAAAGCGTTTTAACACTTTGCTAAAGACGGAGACAAACGAGAGGGAACAGAGCAGCTAGAGACCACTGGTTAAAAGGCAAACCATTGAAACATTTTTCCATATCTGAAATATGTACCAGTTACTTTCTTCCATCATCCAAGTACAGAGCTTGACTGTGAACTTTTATCAAGGCTAGTCCAGAGACCATCTAAGTACCATAAGAAATAGGAGGTAAGTTCCTATTAGGCTGGTAGTTCTCAGTTATATGCTCTATGACTTATCATCATAATCACATTTGCTTGCTTGAGTCGATTGTCTTGCCCTGATAGATGCTTAACGATAATTCTAATAGCCAATAAATATACATATTCACCATGAACCATGCATTGCGCTAAACACTTTAAATACTTTGTCCTATTTAGTTCTTACAACAAACCTATGAGTTAGGCAGGACTGCTATGTTCCCTTAACAATTCATGAGAAACAGTTGCTTTATAAGCTTGTACCTAATAAGATAATCTTTAGATATAAGAAAACTGACTCAGTTCAGGTCATGATCCTGGGGTCCTAGGATTGATCCCCACATCAGGCTCCCTTCTCAGCAGGGTTCTGCTTCTCACTCTCCCTCTGCCCACAACCCCCCACTTGTGCATGCATATGTGCTCGCTTGCTCTCTCTCTCTCTCTCAAATAAATAAAATCTTAAAACAAAAAACAAAAAACAAAAAAAAAAAAAAAGAAAACTGACTCAGGATTCAAAAATAAGCTGATTTAACTTATCAGTACTTGGCTTCTATTTATTATATAATAGCCAATAAATATTTTTCCCACAGCTCCTTGATGTCCACCCCAGGAGCCCAGAACTCCCCACACTGATTTCTTATTTCTTCCATTTTCCCTGAATTTTCTCTATACTCTTAGAATCCAGAATGAACATCTTTATTTATAAACTATGGCTTAGAAATGTCCTATAAAATGGTAGTTCTAGACTATCAGAAAAGTCTATGTTCTTCTGTTAATACCTGACAGCTAATATAGCAAGATAATAGCAAGAACTTTCTTAGAGGAAACTTCTGGACTTGGTCTTTATTAATGTCACTCCTATTTATTTAGGGATTCTTACAGGTAACAACTTGGATTATTTAAAACTGAAGAGGAAATTTACCCAGAGCAGGTCCCAGAAGATGGCAAGTTACTAGCAATACTAAGAGATAACCAGGAGCCCCACTTGAGCAAGAGCTAACCAGACATTTCTGCTTCTGTAGACAGGCTTCTGGTCACAAGCTTCCTGCAGTGTCCTAACTGCTGTTCCCACCTAAAGCACCCCCCTCCCCCATTTAAACCCACCTGCCAGCAGTCAGCACAGTCCTTGGAACAAGACCCCCTGCACTGTCCTGTAAAAAGCTCTGTAACCCTACGGGCCCACAATTTCTAGAGCGAGCTCACCTGGGTCTGCCAGCGTGAAATAAGCCTGAGTTCTCCTACTTCTCCAAATATTGCTTGGCTTTTCAGCGGTCTGATTTTTATTTTCCGCAACAAAACAACTTAATGAGGATTACTTAATGCCATGTGGAACGTCACATCTCTCTCAAGTCTACACGGTTTGAACTCATGTCCATCATGGTTAGTATTATTACTAAAACACAAATACATTTTATTGGAACCTAAGATTTTCTTGAATGCTTACTATATACTAGTGAGCACTTTACAGGAAATAAAAGATCTAATCCTTTTAATAACCTAAAATCCTAGTATCTTCTTAAATATATAGCTAAGGAAGTAAGACACAAAGACAAGGCCAGCCTGTAGTGAATACCTTTAGGAATAAGAAAATTCTTGAGCTGGGCAGAGTATTGGTGACTGGCTGCTCATATCTGAGTTCCTCTCTGAATAATGTCCTCAGCTGAGAAAGTCTCATGTCCCTTCCTGAGAGATAGACTACAGCCAATGCCTTGTTGGCGAGGCCTGCAAAAATCTGCCCCCTCCCCACACCTTACCTAAAGAGATACATTTGTGAAGATCTGTCCCAGCTCTGGAGCTCCCAGAGAGATCAGCTGAGATCTCCTTCCAAGACATCACAGCTCAACTCTTCCCTTCTGCCCAGTCCTAGTGTCTTCACACCCTGTAGGCCTCCTTCCCAGGGGTACTCCCTAATAAACTTATTGCACTTGAATCTCTTCAAAGTCTGTTTTTGAAAAATCCACTTAGAACATTTGGTAGTAGAAGTGGTCCAAGACGAGGGCAGGGGGCGGGCTGGCATTGGGGGTTACTTTTCAATGGGCTTTAGAGCTGAATTGCCCTCTCACTGGCAATAAAAAACCCTAGTGTTTGGTGGAGTAATGATCAACTCTAACAAGCTATAACAATGCAATTGTTAATATTTTCAAAGTAATGATCTTGGGCCAGAAACTGGCAGAAGGGAGTCCTGGTAGCAGCAATATGAGAAGATCTGGTAAACAGTGATTATAATGACAATGCCATCTGATGGCTTTTGGTTAGTGCCCAGGATGTATCCCAGAAAGATAATAGATTGGGAATGATTAATCACCAGCTGAAAGGAAAGTTAAAGTATCTCTTAGGTAGCATGCAAAGAGACTTACCTCTTGAGCTTAGAGCAGGAAAACTCAGGTTCCCTTTTAGGCCTTAATTTTTTAATTCTTTTTTTTTTTAAGATTTTATTTATTTATTTGACAGACAGAGATCACAAGTAGGCAGAGAGGCAGGTGGAGAGAGAGAAAGGAAGCAGGGTCCCGGGACCCCGGGATCATGACCCAAGCTGAAGGCAGAGGCTTTAACCCGCTGAGCCATCCAGGCGCCCCTAGGACTTAATTTTAAGAGCAGGAGAACACCAGAGAAGGCTGACTCATCAGCCTTAGCTAATCTGCTGTGCAAATATAGGGGACCTAGTTTGGAAGGAATGGAATCTTGAGACTTGGTATAGGGATATCTGGGTCTCTGCCCTCAAAAACCTTGAAACCACAGATTCCCTCTAAATGTTCTTCACTTGCAGAAGTGGCCAGTTCCTTCCAGTTCAAGACCAGAGCTGTCTCCTTCTCTGAAGAAAATTCAGAGGCCCGGCTCTGCAGGATTTACCTCCACCTCGCTTCCCCTCCCATCAGATCAAAAGCTGGAGTCAAATCACCATATAACCTGGCCGGAGAATCCCTGGGTCTTCTAAGGGAGGAAGCGATTATATCTTGAAGGTGCTGCCGAACATAACCAACATGTAGCAGCAGGAGCCAGAAGAAAACATATGGGACAGGATTCTGAGGATGCTAGTTTAACAAGGGCAGAATGCAGGACTGGATAATTAAGTTCATTGCTACGTGAGCATTTTCCTGTGGTACAGGATTTAATACCTAGTAAAGATTTCCAGAGATGTTCCCAATGTGGTAGGGTGTCTCCTAAAGAATTTTTTAAAAGTGATATAGAAATTCCACAACTGGGTAGAATAAAAGATGGCATTGAAAGAAAGAATCAAAAGACTTAGAGACTGAGCATGCTCTAAGGGACATATATTTAAGGCCGGAAGATATGCCAGTTGAGTGATTCAGCAGGAGAGCCGACAAGGTAGTCCCTGTACTACAGTGATAAGGAATGTGCTAGAGAAAAGAATCATTAAGTATCATTGAGAAGCTCAGTGGTGGTTAGCCTCCATAGGCCAAGACTTACAACAGAAGCTGCTGTTACACAGCTGGATTCAGTAATAGCAATAGTAAAGGCTAGTTGGTAGAATTTTCATTAAAAGCAAGGTCGGCACAAATATCATAATGAGCATATTAGTCTGCTCAGAATGCCTAATAGAGTACCATGAACTAGGGTAACAGAAATTCATTTTCTCATAGTTGTTAGAGACAGGAGTCCAAAAATCAAAGTAGAGCAGAGCTGGTTTCTGGTGAAGTCTCTCGCCCTGGCTTGCAGGGAGACCCCTTCTGTGTTCTCACATTGCCTTTTCCTCTGTGCATACACGATCCTGCTTTCTCTTTCTCTTCTCATAAGGATACCAGTCTTATCACATTAGGGCCTGATCTTTATCACATTAGGGCCTGATCTTTAAGGCCTCCTTTAACATTAAGTATTTCAAATATGTTCACACTGGAGGCTAGAGTATCAACATACGAATGTAGAGGGGACATAATTTTGTCAATAACAATAAACATCTAGATTAGCAACTATATGGTCTGACTATATAGAAAGCTATGAAAGTGGCTAATAGAACATGGCATTCTGATAAGGCTGTTCAGATTCTGGTGGTAGCATATTTCATACTTAAAAATACTGTTCTGACCCATTTCCAGGTGATACAAAAGATTATCAGCTGAGACTCCAAATAAGAAGGGGGTCTCCAGTAGTTTAGGCTCTTGTATAAGTAGTTCTGCTACTTGGGCTATAAATCCTACATATCCTATGGTATGGAAATATCTATAATGGGAAAAGGTATCATATGTAGTTTTGGGGAAGCTATAATAGGAGAATCAGAATATAGGGTGGGACAAGACCAGGAATATTCTGAGATCCTGACAAATAGGCTTCAAGGAACCTTGTGTCCATAATTATCTATCATGAGCTAGGTTCTATCAGACCCACCATGTCATAAGATAGAAGTAATATTTCTGGGAGAGAACATAAGTAAGCTGAACAAGCAAGTGGTCCAGACACCATATCAACCACCAGAGTTACATGGGTTCCTCTTCTTTAGCTCACCATGTGGCTACATGGGGGAATCACTTATGACCAGCTGACAGGAGAGGTACAAAAACAAGTTTCAGCCACACTCAGCAGTGACATTAAAAGGGAAAGGCAGGTAAAATACTCCCAGTCCGCAAAGCTTTGGCCAGTGTATTTTTTCTTCCCTTTATCTGGACAGACAAGTGTCTTGGGGGAAGAAAATATAAAATGACAATGGACAGTGACAAATAATTTTTCTTGTTGCTTAGGACTTTGAAGAAAAATGATTGAGAGATAAGGAAACAATGAATTCAAACAAGAGGAATGAGAGAAGGCAGGAAGTGCAAAGATCCTGATGTCATGTGTTAATGCCAACACTAATCAGAAGACATCTGTAATAAAACAGACACCAAAAAGCCAAGTAGACAGAATAACTTGGCCAGTCTCTAAATTTGGTCACCCTGCGCCAGCATAATGGATTTACAAAGTAGACATGGTAGTAGAAATGGAGGCTATACATGGCCTCAACAGCATGACTTTAACTTACCAAGGCTACCTTAGCTACTGCTAATGTCAAATGTCCAAACCTCCATTAGCAAAGACCAATACTGAGCCTCCAATATGACACCCCCACCCTCAAGAAGACCAACCAACCCAAAAGCAAAACAAAACAAAACAAAACCAATCAGCCACTTGATGACTCAATGACAAGTTGATTACAACTGGACTTCTCTCATCCAATAAAGTATAAAGATTCATCTTGACTAGAATAAATACCCAAGATAGATATGGATTTATCTCTCAGAGTCTCAACCAGCACTATGATCTTAGGGATTAGAGACTATTTTATCCTCCAGCATAGGACTATATACAATGTCATTGCAGTCTAATGATCCTACCTTACAGCAAAATAGATGTGATTGTTGACACATGACTATAGGATCCATTGGCCCTATCACATAGTATACCACCCAGAAGCTTCTGGGATACTTTTTTTTTTTTTTAAGGATTTTATCTATCTATCTATCTATCTTTCTATCTAATTTATTTAAGAGAGAGAAAGAGAGAGCACAAGCAGAGGGGAAGAGGCAGAGGGAGAGGGAGCAGCAGACTCCCTGCTGAGCAGGGAACTCAACACAGGGCTTGATCTCAGAACCCTGAGATTATGACCTGAGCTGAAGGCAAATGCTTAACTGACTGAGCCACACAGCTGACCTTCTGTGATTCTCTTTAAAGGCATTATTCTCTTTAAAGCACATTATCAAAGATGCAGAATACACACAAAATCACCCATTTTAGCTTTTTATCTCAGTAGGTAAATGCATTAGTCTAGGAATCAAAGACTGAAGTGAAAGTAGTGCTATTTACCATCATCCTAGGTGACACTTTTGGAGAATTTGTGCTTCTCAACCTCACAACTCTGAACTTTGCAGTTTTAGAAACCATAGTTCCCAGAGGGAAATACTTTCACCACGGGCAGAGGAAAATGTCTTTTATTTTTTTTTTTAATTTTATTTATTTATTTTGACACAGAGAGATCACAAGTAGGCAGAGAGGCAGGCAGAGAGAGAAGGGGAAGCAGGCTCCCCACTCAGCAGAGAACCCGATGCGGGGGCCCGATCCCAGGACCCTGAGACCATGACCTGACCTGAAGGCCGAGGCTTTGACCCACTGAGCCACCCAGGCACCCCGAGAAAAATGTCTTAATAAATTTTAAGTCATGGTTGTTGCATGTTACTTTGGTCTCTGTATACCAAGAGATCAACAAGAAAAGGGTGGAGGAAGGAGTAATTGATTCTGATCAGTTACCTGACTTGGGGTAGCTTTTACTCAGTATAAACAGGGAAGAGCATGTTAGACACCCAGATTACCCACTATAATGCCTCCTACTCAATTTGGTAGTAAATACACACGAGCAGTGGCCATGGCCTGGGGAAAGCATGGCCATCAAGGACTCAGATTCCTCAAATCTGATGAGGGTATTTGTCATCCCACCAAATTAGCTTTGACACCAACAGAAGCATTAGTGGACGGTGCAGAGAATTGAGCATGGATGATAGGGAAGAGGCATGATGAGTTCCATTTTGTCTTCTAGTTCAGCTGCAGTAGCACGGCCTGTAGTTATTCCACTCAACATTCTCTTCTAAATTTCCCTGGTAAAAGAGAACAATAGAATCCTAATGGTGCCATTTCCACAAATTATATGAAACAATTGGATCTGAGTAGCACAAGTCGTGGACAACAGAGAACACTGCGTGCGTCCCCAAGATTCCACCTTCACAACGAATGCACTCATTCCCCCAGCTGCTGGGAAGAGTGGAGAGCCGACAGCTATCAGCTGAGACCTTCCTGGGGATTTTTCTCAGCTGGAAAGAGATCCCCCCAGCTCCTAAATAGGATCATCTCCAGGAACTGCTTGAGTCCAGTGACTGATGAGTATAGAGATATAAGGGTTTGGCGCCCCTGCTTCAGAGAGAAATCCCAGTAAGTCATTCTAACTCCCAAGCAACCTGTGAGACTCTCTGCTGTGCCTGCATCATATCGACTCAACTCCTCCTTCTGCCTCACCTTGCTCCTTTATTCCCCTACATGCATTGACTCAGCAGTGCAATCATAGCCCCGTGTCAGAATCTGGTTCCCAGGCAATTCCTCTAAACCAGAGGCAGAGGCACAAAGGTAGCTCAGGCAATCTAAATCCAGAGCCTGAGCTGACTGCCTTCTGAGTAGCAGGCTAAATGTCTTCTCACATCCCATTCGGTTTTGACCCCAAGCCCTTTCTGTGACATTCTATTTATGCTTAGTGGTGCAACAGATATAGTTTGCTTTTCTCTGGTAGTGCCCACAGGTTGCACTGATTTCCAAAGCCTGCACTGAAAAACACTTAACTAGGGACAAACAGGAATGTTATAACTCCCAGCTGAACCCTCTTGCGTGTAATGGCAGTAAAAGCACCCTTCCATCTGGCTGGCTGATCTACCGCCAGCATCTTTGACCTCTCTGGAGATGAAACAAATAATTGGGGACAGCTTTATGTGGCCATGTTATCACCATTAGACGATATCTTGTGTCATACTTCCACATGCCAGTGATCAGTAATGGGGTTTTTATATGTTAAAGTGCGTGCTCAGGACGGACACTGGGCTCATTATACACATTCAGACATTTGAGAGTTGAAGGAGTTCTTCATACATAGGCAGATTAGGGCTTTTTCCCTAGTCAAAAGAGAACAGAATCCTAATGGTGCTGTTCCCACAAATTTTATGAATCAACTGGATCTGAGTG
This sequence comes from Mustela nigripes, assembly GCF_022355385.1. Classification (NCBI taxonomy): domain Eukaryota; kingdom Metazoa; phylum Chordata; class Mammalia; order Carnivora; family Mustelidae; genus Mustela; species Mustela nigripes. The sequence goes on along the minus strand of NC_081560.1, from coordinate 169,128,607 downwards.
GTACAAGTATGTCTCTGATAGCTTTGGGAATGGTATAGTAGAAAAACCCAAACAGGGTTGGAAGTCGAAAAGACAGGTTGTAGCTCTACCCTCTGCCTGGGTGGCCCTGAGCACATGAGTTGATCTCACTCTGCTTCACTTTCACCTCTTCTACAATGGTGCTGGAAAACAGGGGGCACTTCCTGGATTTTCAGATAACGTTCACCCATTTGGGAAGTGCCCTATTTTCTGCCTGTTTGAAAAACATCCACAAAGAATTCTTCCAGACAGGGTAAGACATTTTTTTTCATATCGGCTCTAAAGGAAGCAAAAATAAATATTTCTAGCTAGGGTGGGTGCAAATGTCTCCAGACCACACTTCCCTAGGTGTGGACATTCTGTTTTATCATCTCTGGCCAGTGACTGTTCTAGATATAGAAAATGACAGGAGACTTATATCAGGGACTTATGTGCCTGGAGGATTAACTGGAGGATACATCCCAAGAATATGAGCACAAAGTTCCATTTATTATGTTAAAAAGGGGAGCAGGTGTGTGTGTGTATGTGTGTGTGTGTGTGTGTGTGTGCGAGCTTGTATGCATGTGTGTGTGTTGGAGAGATTGCCTATCAGCCATTCTTCTGAATATACACCAATATTAACTCCAAAACATTTCTTCCCATGGGAATTTCATCCTGATACACATTTATACATCCTCAGCTCTATCTTTCTATACCCTTTCAAACTGCTTGAGAGAAAACAAACAAACAAACAAAAAACACTGATTAAATTCATAATCAAAAAGCTCCTAAGAAAGAAAAGCCCAGAACCAGATGGCTTCACTGGTGAATTCTACCAAAGCTTTAAAGAAGAATCAATGCCAGTCTTTCTCAAACTCTTCCAAATAATTGAAAAGGAAGGAACTCATCCAAACTCATTTATGCCTAGCATTACCTTGATACAAAAGCCAGGCAAAGACATCACAAGAAAACTATAGGCCAATATCCCTGATGAATACAAATGCAAAAATCCTCAACAAATACTAGCAAACTGAACCCAACAGCATATTAAAGGGGTCATACACCATGACCAAGTGGGATTTATCTGTAAGATGCAAAGATGGTTCAACGTACAAAAATCAACTAATGTGATACACCATATTAACAAAAAAAGGCTAAAAATGACATAATTGCTTCATTTAGGTGCAGAAAATATTGCCAAAATTCAACACCTTGTCATGATTAAAAAACTGGCAGTAAACTAGGAATAGAAGTAGATTATTTCAACATAATACAGGCCATATATGAAAAGCCAACAACCTATATCATTAATAGCTAATATCTACTTTGAAAAAATGAAAAAATTTCCTTACAGATCAGGAAAAAGATAAGGATGCCATTTTCACCACTCTATTTAACATAGACCAAAAGTCCTAGACAGAGCAATTAGGCAAGGAACAGAGTTATAGGGCATGCAAATCAGGAAGCAAGAAGTAAAACTGTCCCTGTATGCAGACAATAAGATCTGTAGAGAAACACTAAGGAGTCCAGCCAAAAAATATGAGAATTAATCAAGGAATCCAGTAAAGTTGTAGGATATAAGGTTAACATACCAAAAGCACTTGTATTTCTATTCACTCGTAATGCTATCTGAAAAGGAAATTAGAAAAACACTGCCATATACAATGACTAAAAAAAAAAAAAAAAAAAAAAAACCTTAAGAATGAATTAACCAAGGGCATGAAAGATCTGTAAACCAAAAACTTTGAAACACTGCTAAAAGAAATTAAACAAATAAAAAGGAAACACATGTTTATGGATTGGGAGACTTGATATTGTTAGAATGTCCATACTACCCAATGCAATCTGTAGATTTAATGCAATTCCTATCAAAGTTCCAGTGGCATGTTTTACAGAAATAGAAAAAAAAAAAAAAAACAATTTAAAACTCATGTAGAACTACAAAAGGTCCAGAATAGCCAAATGAATCCTGTGAAGTAACAGCAAAGCTGGAAGCATCACACTTCTTGACTTCAAATTATATTCCAAAGCTACAATAATCAAAAATGTATGGTACCGGCATAAAAACAGACATATGGACCAATGGAACAAAACAAAGATTCTAGAAATAAATTCATGTATATAGAGTCACCAGATTTTCAACAGGGTGTCAGGAATACACAATGGGGAAAGGATCATCTCTTTAGCAAACAGTTTTGAGAAAATTGGATATCTACAAAAAAAGAGTAAAATCAGACCTTATCTTAGATACACAAATAAATTCAGCATGGATTAAAGAGTAAAATATAAGGCCTGAAATGATAAAATCTTAGGAAAGAACAAAGGGAAATTTGTATGATACTGGTCTTGGCAATGATTCCAGGGACATTGAAACAAAAACACAGACTAAGAAACCCAAACCCCAAAACCCAAAAAAACAAAGAAACAACAAAAATAAACCAAGTGAGTCTACATCAAACTAAAAAGCTCTGTCTTGCAAGAGAAATAATCAAGAGAGAAAAAGCAACCTACAAGCCAGAGAAAATATTTGCAAATCGTATTTATGATAAGGAGCTAGTCTTCAAAATATATGAGACTTCTCTAACTCAATACTCAAAAAACTAATAATCCAAATACAAAATGATCTAAAGACTTGAGTAGTCATTTTTCCAAGGAAGACATACAAATGACTAAAAGGTATTTAAGGGAAAAAGTAAAGGCTTAACCTCACTGATCATGCTAGTTGCCAGGGGTCTGGGAAAGGGGCGAAGGGGAATTACTAATTAATGAGTATAAAGTTCTGGTAGAACAAGATGAATAAACTCTAGAGTTCTGCTCACAAATTATAACTAGTGAACAAGAATGTATTGTGCACTTAAAATTAAAGAAGGTCAATCTCATGTTAAGTATTCCTACAATAATAGAATTAAGTTAAAAGGCAAAAACAAAGAGCAACCCCGAACCCTGAGATCTAGGACTTAGGATTCAAAACCTCTGGATCCAAACTGTATTATTGTTGATTGATCTTTGACCATTATAATATTCTCTCTCTGAACCATACGTTTATATGTGTTAATAATTTGGAGCATAAAATGCTTGGTTTTTTTTTTTTTTATTTGTTTGTTTCTCCTCTTCTTGCCCACTCTTCTCTTGCTCCTGCTCATCTGCATTTCCCGAGGAGAAACCATCCCTGAGAGATGAGCTAAAATATGGGGGCCCTTTTCTTAATCATCCTACCCTTCCCATCACAGACTCTTAAAATGCTGGGATCGAAGTTTCGTGACATAGTTTACCACTGAAGCAATGCTCGGTTCAGTGATTAAATACCAGACAAGAAGGATCTAAAGGGGCAAGCCATTTCCTTAAATAATAAAGCTGTCCGGTTAATATGTAATGAAGAGGAGTATTTGTTCATTACAGATTCAGTCTCATCCTCCTACCCCTGCTCTTTTCTCCTGCCTCTCCCTGGCTTTCCTCATAGTTCCACAGGGTGCTCAAATTGACTAGGACTCACATGTTAATAAATCCATAGATCAGGAGTACATTTAACTTACTTATTCCTGCTTAGAGACACAATGCAATTACCCATATACTAGAACTTCATGCCAAGAGGAAGAGACTTGTAATGAAAATTCCTAGCTAGAAGAGCTTCTTCGCAAGATGCAAATGAATAAGTGTCTTATTACAGCTACACATGCAGAAACGGATCCCCTCAAACACACTGAATATTCCTACGTAAATCTTGTATGCTGCCAAGGTCTGAATGATAGCTAGTAAGCGGCAGGCCTGGAATTCAAAGCCAGATCTATCTGAACCCAAAGGCCATGATGTCTTGCAGAGTATCGGTCTGCCCAGCTTCTTCTAAACTCACTTAAATTTGGTCCGTAGATGTTTTTGCTCACTGAGGAAGTCCCTGCACCAAACTCAGTGCCTGGTAGTTAGGAGACTTTAATAAGTAGCCGTTCAATGAATGAATACTTCTCTAGACATAAGCATCTCCTGAAGGGGGCACAGTGACCTTCCATCAGGAGAGGCCCTCCATAACAGAACAGAAACTTGTGTTTCTGTATTTGGTGAACACATAACTAGATAAACACAGCTTTGGACATGGATTGAACTTTCAGTGTTACCCAATCCCACCCCTGTATTTCAGGTTAGGAAGCCAGACCACAGAGAGGAAACAGCTTGTCCTAAACCTCATAACTAATTGATGAGCAGAACAGAATCTGATCTCAGGTTGTTCAGCTTTGTTTGGAAAAGGCTTCCTGTGCCTATTGAAAATGATGAAATGATGAGCGACCTTTCAGCCAAGCGACAGTAGCTGAGGTGACCTCTCAAAATATTTGATCAAAACTAAATTACTATGATATCGTTATTTTTAATCCGTTTGTTTTTAACTTTTAAACTAGGTTGTAAATGAATTATGAATCACCATGACAATATCAAAGAATCTGACTTTGACTATGTATTTACCATTACCAATGGGTTTTACAAATATATTCATATCTTTTCATCATCATTCATATCTTTTCTACCCCTTGTTTTCCACTTAAAGGACTACTATTAGCATTCCTGTTAGTGACGCGCTCCCTTGGTTTTTGTTTGGTTAGGCAAGTGTTTTCCCCTCATTTCTGAAGGACAGCATTTCCAGGTAAAACATACTGGGTTGATAGGGTGTTTTGTTTTGTTAAATGTGGAGAAAACAGAACCCTTATGCATTGTTGGTGGGAATGCAAACTGATACAGCCACTGTGGAAAAATTTACGGAGGTTCCTCAAAAAATTAAAAATACAACTACTATATAATCCCGAAATTCTGTTTTTTGCTAAATATCTGAAGAAAATGAAATCCTTATCTCGAGTGAGCTATATCCCTGTTGGAGGAGGATACGACTTCTGGTGGACCCCCATGCTGGACCTGGGCAATCAGGAGGCTCCTCACTCCCTTTCCTGTCTTTGGATTGTACACTCTGCCCCCCCATTCCCATAGCTGGAGCTCTTTCAAGGATGCAGCGTTGAGAATGCAAGGCATTATTAAGATCACCTGGACTGAATACTTGACTGAGCTCAGATGAGGCCTCTGTATAAACTATGAGGTTCTGGTGGGGGAGGAGGGAGATCTACTTGTCTTGTGGCCATACAAGACAAGGCTCACATGTAAATTCCCTTGGTTATTAAACCCGTCAGCTACCAGTCTGCAGCGGCTTGCCTCTTTCGTTTCTCCTTGCCCTCCATGTAGAGGGCCATGTTTCAGATTCAACCCAGGAAATTCCCAAGTTTGCAAGCCAACAATCCCCATGTCCATTGTGGCATTATTTACAAAACCAAAGATGGGGAAACAATTTAAATTGACATTGACAAATGATTGTGTTTAAAAAATGGTGTATATATACAATGGAATATTATTCAGTCTTAAAAAAGAAGGAAATCCTGCCAGCTGCCACAATAAGGATTAACCTTACAGGTACCACTCTCACTGAAATGACTCCAATAAAGAAAGACAAATTCGATACGATCTCACTTATATATGGAACCTAAAAAAAAAAAAATACCCCAACTCATAGAAAAAAAAACAGATTAGTGGTTACCAGAGGGGCCTGGGTAAAGGTGGTCAAAAATATAAACCTCTAGCTTTATAACAAATAATCTGGGAATTTAAGGTACAGCAGGGTGGCTGTACTTAATTATACTGGATTATATATTTGAAAGTTGCTGAGAGAATAGATCTTAAAGTTTTCATTATAAGAAAAAATATATGCCTATGTGAGGCAATGCATGTTAACTACATTTACTGTGGTAATCATTTCACAACACTAATACAAATGTCAAACAATTATGTTGTTGTAAGCTTACACAATGTGATGCCTATGTCAATTGTAACGTCATAAAACTGGAGAACATAAAAGAAATAGAAATAAAAGTACAGAAAGTAAAAGAAATAGAAAAAAGAAATAGAAAAAAGAAAATTAAAGGAACAGAAAAGAAATATTTAATCCATCCTACAGCAAAGATACCACCCAATTGGAATAAATGCTGCCCAGTAAGGGACGTCGTGACATTGCTCGAAGCAGGAACACCCGCCTCACAGCACGTGCGTCTGTGGGCTGTTTGTTTCACCTCCACCTGTTCCTTTTCTGCTCGGATTGGTTAGTTCATCTGTAAGGATTTATTATCCCCCCTCACTCCTTGTCTCTCCTCTCACGTAACCAAGGGGAAAGGCAGTAACGAAACACAGCACGGGAAGAAAAAAGGCAGTTCCATGTAGCTAATGAGATGCTGGGACTAGGGCTGAATCTTGAGGAGCCCATTGCGTAAGATGATGCCACTGTTGGCCTTTAAGCAGGCTGAGAGTGACAGCTAAGCTTCTGGGAGTCCCATGGAAAACCTCACAGGCAGCTCGCTGGCTGGATAGAAACATCCTAAATGTTTTGAACATCATGAAGATTCTTTCAACACCAATATGGTGACTCCTGATACAGTTGTCAGGAGTGTTGAAAGACCAATACGATGACTCTTCCCTCACCAACGCCATGGGCCAACTGAAAGACAATGTGATGTCCCCACCCAAAGAATGCCTTGCTCCTCACAGGATCTGTTTTTCAGTGTTTATTTATATGGGGGATATGTTCTCAGTCCCAAAGGATGTTGACCTCATTGAGAACTAAGTCCAGGTTTTGATAATTTTTTTTTTTATAAAAACTGGTTGAGTAGCCTTAAAATAAATTTTCTCTCAGAAAAATTGGAACTCTAACTCAACATGCTGATTTAATTGGAATATCAGAAACATAAAATTTAATCTTTGGAAGGGACTATGAAAAATCATTAGGTGTGGTGTAAGTGCCTGACCCTTTAGCTTTTTTGATCGTAAAGTAAATGTCTGATGTTACGCTTTGACTGTGGAAGCATCCATTTCAAAGACACATGTCTCCATAAATACCTTGCTGGCCACAGTAGTCCCTTACAGTCAACCCATGAAGCTCCCCTTTCAGAAAGTCTTGAGGGGCCTAGAAAACTGGCCAATTGCTTTTCTGCTTCTGTGTTCTAATTCCTGCTCTTGCATTTTGAATTTCTTAATAAAGAGTGGAACCATGAGAAGCTAGAACCCCACCCTCAACTCCAATAAGAAGGCAGAACCCTATGCCTGCTCTATCCCTCTCTCTTCCTGCAAGCTCACTGTGTGTCCCCCGGCAGCCATGCACCCTCCAGAACTTGTAAGTGCTTTGTCAGCTTTCCCTGATCTTATTGCTGAGGTCCATTTTGTAATCATTATCAGAACCACAAGGGCCAGCAGAGTGACTATGATGGTTCCAGTTAGCACATGTCTGTGGGGGCTCACCTTGGGCCCAGGTGAGTGCCCCGAGGCATCACCATCCATAGGCTGAGATCGACACAAAACACTAGGCCACCTCTTCCTCAGAATAGAGATGCTCTTTAGAGAGACTTCAGGATACTTGTATCCTTCCCTGTCTTGGGTTCCCTCTGTGGTCAGAATGCAAATCATCCCCTCTTGATGCCATTTTCTTAAATTGTGGTAAAATACTCATAAAAGTTACCATTTTAACCATTTTGAAGTGTATAATTCAATGCCATTAAATACATTCACAAGGTTCTGCAACCATCACCGCTATTGAGTTCCAGAACTTTTCCATCGTCCCATTTGTTCTTAAAGCCAGTTTCTTTATGACTCTTTCTCTCTCTCTCCCTTTCAATCTCTCCCTTCTCCACCCACTCTTTCTCAATATTTCATTGACTGTCAGCAAGTATTAGAGTCTCTCAGTGAAACAAAGTGAGGCAGGATAGGACCAGACATGCAGCCAGCAAGTATTTATTGAATGCCTCCCACTGGATAGTTCTACCGTGAATATGAAATTGGGATGGAAATCAAGACTGTAAATTCCAATTCTAGTGTATTTAATAGCTACCCTACCTGTACGGATGTCCCCGTGTTCAACGGATAGCTGAGAACTAATATATAAAGTTAAAAGTAATGACTCTTTAGGACTCTCAGGTCCACTGAAAAAATGAAATGTTATTAGGTGTGTCAACTTCCTTTGGGAAGAGTAAGTATAAGGTGTTACTGACCTCAGGGAGGGGGAAAGAGTGAAAGCGGTTTTAAAAAAATAAAAATAAAAATTCATCCTGTGGTCCTCTAGAGGACGCCATATCCAAGTGGCGGTTAACAGACATGCATCATCTTGAACCAGGAGTGAGATCATTAAATAGTTGGTTAGCATCATATCCGAGCCGACTTTAAACTGCCCAAAAGATGTATCCAAACCTCTTTAATTTCAGTTCTCTTTTATTATTTGGCTCAATTTTTTTCTTTTACTCCTCCAAACATGACTCATATTTTCAACCACACGGTTAGGATTTGAAAAGTCTTTGTTAAATACCTATCTTTGTAAATGAATGAGTGAGCTGTGAATGTGTGAAAAAATTATTTGTAAGCTGAGTTTTGTAAGCTAGTTCATCACAAAATGAGTTTTGTGATGAAGCAATGAAGAGTTTGTAGTGAACTAAGTTTTTCAGTTAATTTCTTTGGGGAGGAGGCATTGGCCCATAAAAATCGGGATATCAGGAGACACCATTTTTTCCCCATCCCACAGCTGGAAATGGAAAACACTGGTTCTATGGGAATCTAGTCTGAGTGATGCTGCCTTGCCCCAAAGAGGAACACTTCACTGCTATTCTGCCAACCTGAGGCAGAAAGGATTACTTTTCTGAAGAACTCCTTGCTCCCTCTGCTGGCGGTACGGAGTACAACACATACATTGGAAGTCTCATTATTCATTATGGTATGAACATGGAAATCACGCGGGACCTCTGGGATGCAGAATTTATTTGGTTGAAATTAAATGAAGAGTCTCTTACCAGCTGTAGCAAAATAATGGCAGAAAACAATAATTAACATGAAAATAATAATGGCTAATATTTGTCAAAACTAACTGTGTTCCAAGCATAATTTCAGGCACTTTACATGTATTTTCCCATTGAGGAGCTTTCTCTGTGGCTGGTAGTAGATTACTATAATTTGGATTAGGGTGTGAAGTAAGAGGAATCATTGTTCAGTCTCCTAACAACAACAACAACAACAAAATGTTTTGTTTGGTATCAATTTTAGACTACCACCTTCAAAAAAGAGATTCTTTTTTAAACTTGAAGATTCAGAAATAAATACTTCCTAAAAACCAAGTAGGGAACTCTCAGATTAAAAGCTGTTGTACAAGTATAAATAGTGAGGTTATTTTCTTGGGCTTTTTATTTGTTTTTTATAGTCAAGGTCAATCCTATACACTAGCCATTCAATTTTAAGAGCCCAAACATGTTAAAATCAGCGCTTCAATCAAAATTCATCCAAGTTCTCAAAGCTCACATTGGAAAAGTTCCTAGATGGACCTCGTTGAGTGGAAACATTCTGCTGTTTGTGTTTTGTTTTCCATCAACTTTTTATTTTTTTGCTCCAAAATGCAAAATGCTTTGGCAGGAACTAGTGGAATCATGTTAATATATTTACGATGCAGAAATGTTTCATTTTATAAATATTTTGAGAAAGGAATATGTAGTTAAGAAGACTGCATGGAGTATGAAAAGATAACAGATTTGGGAATCAAGCAGATGTGGCTTTGAATCTTCTGTAACGTGGGGATAATTATAAGATCTAGAGCTATTCAAAGTGCTGCTGATAATGGTGCCGGACTCAGTTCTCGGCAAATAGCAAGTGTTATCAGTAAGGGTCCAACAAGATAGATACATACATACATGCATTAATAGGTAAGAAGACACTTGGGCAAGGATTTGATCTTAGGAAATCATTGTGGGAACTGGTTCAGCAATGTCTATAAGACTGTTGTCCTCATGACTGGTGCTGAGCTTGAAGTCCATAACGCAGGAGGCCAGAGGCAGGAAGGGCAGATGTACATAAAGCTGGGAAGAACAAGAACAAACTAGAACCCACAAGTAAGAGTTGGAATTTAGGAGGACAAACTAAACCCTGTATCAGTTCTTATTGACTACGGCCTTGGTGGTATGCATGTCCTGCAGAAGCTAGACACCCATGGAGACTGTCACAGAGCTGAATACACACATCTGGCCCAGGAGTCCGATAAGCTAAAGGAGGATCAAGAAAAGGTGGGACCATTGGCACCCATTCTTCTCATGCCCATAAGGTAAGCAAGCCAATAAACAACAGTGTGTATGACGGTCAGATGGTTGCTCCTTTGTTTCTTCCCTACAAATCTCACACTACACATAAATCTCTTTTTTCGCCCACCCAAACCAGAAACCCACAAAAAAAAAGAGAATTTTGGAGAGATGCTTCAGTCTAGCCAAGTAGACATATTACAGAGCAACCACAGTACCAGTCCATTAACTGCAAGCTACTGGTATCTGTGAATTACTCGCAAGGCACCCTCTCATTTAAAAAAAATTAACCAGAGCTAACATCATTTAGTTACAAAGCTTTACTTGGCATCTAGTAATGGGGGAGAGAAGATACAATCATGACAAACAATGAAAACCATTGTGAAAATGATTTTAACATGTAAAAAGAGAAGTTCAAGAGAAGTGGCAAATGTAAGTAGAAATCAGAGTTCCACTTTGAATTCTAATGCCCATCAGTTGATAGTGCTGGACAACAGTTCTGGGTTGAGAAGGATTCTGAGCTGTATTCATTCAAAATCTTTAGTGACTTCCTACTCTACGTGAGATACTATTAAATGCTACGCTATAGCAGTGAATAGAAATATGAGAAAGTTCTGCCTTCATTTTAGTAAGGTAGAAAGAGAGCCAATACACTGATAAGTAAGCACATCAGGTAACAAATGTATTTGAGCTTGGCAGAAAGAATGCTGTAATCTGTAAGTGATGTCTGGAGTTGGGTGGACATCCCACAGGTGGATGTTTGTTCTCTCTGGTTTAGAGAGGCAAGGTCAAGATAGTGAGGCAACTAGGAGTGTTCAGAAAGCTTTGAGGTATGGGCGATGGTTTGACCAGTGAAATCTAGTCCATCTTTGAAGACTCAACTCAAAGTTCCTTTTCCACTTCAAGAAATCTCTGCTGTAAGAAACAAATGTGGTGTGCTTTAGTTAAACAGAAGGGTGAAAGCAAAGGATCTATGTAATTGTAGCAGGTGTAGGAGATGTGGCTGAAAAGAAAGACCAGGGCTAGGTTGAAGAGGACTTGAATGTAAGACCTGTTACGTAACATTGGTTTTTCTAAGTTGTGCAGTATGGATTTTTCTAGAAGCTCATAAAGCCAGCAGTGAGAGGACCCATGTTGGAGTCCAATCCCCTTTCTCCATGTGAGGTTGATTGTGAAGATGAAAATCAATAGACAATAAAGGTAGTTCTTGTTAAAACTAAATTGGAATGATTGATTTTCCTCTGGATCATTTAGATCCCTGAAATCAGTGGGCCTCATTATGGAAAGAGAAATATTTACTCTTCACTTAAAGTTTTATAGCATAGAAAGAAACAGATAAAATCCTAATACCACTGGGGAAAAATGCAAGAAAACCAGGTCTTTATGTGGCCAGTTAAGGTAATAATGTGGCACATAAAGAGGGCTTAATGTGCCCAACTGCTCTGAGAACAAATCTCGTCATCAAAATAAAAGCTCAAAGCCTGGTAAACTTGTCAATTGTTGAGGGTCGGTTGGAGGTGGGGTGGGTTGAGGGTTGGAGGTGGGGTGATGACTTAAAGTGAATTAATCCAGTATCCTTAAAGAAAGTTCAGTGGATTCCTCCCCACGTTGGGGGGATCAGAAGAACATCAGACTGTTGGATGAAGAGTTTTTCTGGGGCACAAGTAGGAGACATGATTGAATAGGTTCTTCAAGTCACCATAGAACACACAGACATTATCTGGGACATGTAATATATGGTACAAAGAACACCTACTGGTAAAATACAAATGCCATCAATAGCAAAAAAGAAAAAAAGAAGGCTCAGAATCAATGATTTGCAAGAAAAGTGCTGGTTGACTATGGTGGGTGAATTTGAAGAAGTGGAAACATTCAAGTTAGGCAGGAGGCAGGTCCAGAAGGGAAAGGAATCCTAACTAACACCTCAACTAATATAGAAATATAGATATTTAAAGTCAAAAAGTCCTTTTTTTTTTTTTTTAAAGTAGGCTCCATGACCCGCATGGAGTCCAATGTGGGTTTGAGCTCATGATCCTGAGATTAAGACCTGAGCTGATTTCAAGAGTTCAATGCTTAACAAACTGAGCCACCCAGCCACCCCAAGTCAAAAAGGCCTTTGAGACTGAAATTCCAATTTCTGAAATTTGAGGGCCAAGATAAATGCTTTATCAAGCAATATTTATATGTTAGATAATGTATTTTTCCATTATTAATGATAATCCAAGTAACGATTCTAGTTCATATTCTAGTCCCAGAACCTGGCACCAGGCTCAGGACACTCAGTTTTCAGACCAGGCCTGAGAGCTGGGAATAAGGCCAAGAGAACTTGGATTACCCTCCTGCAAACAAGCCCTAGTCTTTGGAGCCTCGGACTACAGCAAGGGGGGATCGTTCGTATCATAGGTACTCATTATTGCATATACTAATGCTGTCTAGAATTCATCTGGAGAAATATTTCAACAGGACTTTTCAAAAAAGATAAATTACATAGTTTTTTATCCAGATGTGTACGTTCCATTATCCCTGAACAAGATATCTCAATAAATTTTCTGACCAATTTGTGGAAGGTGAAAAACAATTAAATGACATGGTATCTGGTGAGCGTCTCCTGATTGATTGTTGAGAATATTTGGTGCTTTCGCTGGTACGTTATCTACTACGCCCTCCATCAGCACCTCAATCTTCCTGTAGGGAATTCATTCTCTTTTCATGTGAGCCAGTCCTTGGTTTTAGAAATCGACAAAGATACAGGTTTGGACAATCAAAACACCACATCCCTTCAGCCCACAGTTATTATTTTAGAGATAAGCCTATGGCTCAAAGCCACTCCTGTGATATTTCCCCAAAAGATCCAACGTGAGGTGCTCTCTTTCCACTGGATCACTTAAAAGGTTCGATAAAAGCCTGAAGCTAGTTTGGCCACTTTGCTTGTCTGAGAATACAACTAGCACGTTGGAAAACACAATGAAGATATAGAAAAGACCACTCTGTGATGATACTTGAGTAAGAATCTGAGCGACATTTGTAAACCAATGAATTCCACTTTTAGTTTAAGATAGACCGAATTAATTTTGCTACAAACAGCAGATACCTAACTCAACTAATATACATATAAAGAAAATACATGTGTAAAAGAATAATTTCTAACTGGATTAGAATCTTATGAAAAATATCACTCATAAGACATTATCCAATTTTACTGATAAAGAAGATTTGAGACACAAGCCTTGTTTAATTGATTTATCCAAAGCCTCATCATAATAGAATATAAATAATATGGCTAAGATATAATGTTAATATTGAGAACAAAAATAGAACTCACTTATCTGGCAGACAGTTCTTCAAAATCTGCTAAAAAAGTAATAATAATAGCAATAGTACTACTACTAATAAAAATAACTTGGGGTGGATTCTAGCATATATGCAACCCAAATATTGCAAACCAAATATGGTCACTAATATTGATTGTAAATGCAAAGGTCAGTAAGATTATTTACCATTTCTAAACATATGAAAATGGGGCACCTGGGTGGCTCAGTCATTAAGTGACTGCCTTTGGCTCAGGTCATGATCCCAGGGTCCTGGGTTCGAGCCTCACATCAGGCTCCCTGCTTGACGGGGAGCCTGTTTCACCCTCTCCCACTCTCCCTGCTTGTATTCCCTCTCTCGCTGTCTCAGTCAAATAAAATAAATAAATAACTAAATAAATAAAATCTTAAAAAAAATAAACATGTGAAAAGCTTCTCAACATGAAAATGTGCTTTTCACATTTTCTTCAGAGCTTCCTTAAAAACTGGAAGCATTTTATAGCCCTTTTCACAGAAGAATAACACAATCTGTGTTCAGTAATTCAAACAATAATGATTAAATTAAGTTACTCCTCATGTTGACATCCCACTTATAACCAATGAGTTGCCCACAACTGTCTTGAAATGCCTTTAATTCTAAAGTACAGTATAAGTGAATTATCACACTTCAGAGCCAAAGATAATTACATTCATTTAAAAAATGAAAGATACTGTCAAATTGAAGGTTCACAGAGTCTAAAGTATTAAATCTATTTCTTTATGATATATGAGGTATTCAAAATCTGGATAGTAGCATGTAATTAGATATGTAAAAAAAGTATGATCAATTTAATCTTTCTATACAATTTAGGAATCAAATATAATAATACGTATTATTGGGATTCACTGAAATTATTGATAAAATAACTGTGAACACCATGAATTTAGAATGTATTAGGAAGTTGTGAATGCTTTTCACTATTTTCATCCTTTTAAGTGTTTTAAAACCATAGACATTAGGTACAACATATGTCCAAGACTATTTATCCAATTTACAGATTGAAAAACACAAATACGATTTTAAAACAAACAGAAAACATAAATGGTTGAAGAAAAAAAGGAGAGGGAATTATCATTGATGGAAAAATTCATACTCTTCTGTGATGCATTAATAATAAAACCCCACTGATTCCAATTTTTAGGAGGAACAATTAAACAACTATCAGTAGGAAATATGAATAAATAGCAAAAAAAAAAAAGAAAAAGAAAGAAAGAAAAAGAACATGCAAAATGACATAACAATGATACAGCAAGCTCTTTTTAGTAGGTGAGCGAAGAGAATAAAAGAACAAAACGCATTAGAGTAGGAAAAATTCAAGTAAGATTACTGGTGCAATAATTTATCAATTAGCCTTTTATCTTACAAAAATTTCTCACAATTTCTGCTCTGCTGAGGGCATCCTGACTGCCCCCCACATCCCAGCTACAGAATTATGGCTGAATTATTTTTAAATATCTTTTTTTTTCCTGTTATTTTAAGTGACCCATGTTGGGGAAATGAAACCATCTGTATGTAGTAAGTCTACCAACGTCTCCCTTAATCTATATAATATAATTATATACACTTGGAAATTACATACAAGAATATATTATAATATGCAATATATTTTAGACCATAATATATTATGCACTATTTTTATTTGAAATAGATAAACATACATTTAAAATATATACTATATTGATACTATGCATTATTAATTATAAATAAAATGACTGTATATATTACACATGAAATACATTGTACTCCACAGTGGATTTTTTTTTTCCCAAATGCAATTTTATATAGAATGGTGAGACATAAACAGATGAGCGAAGGTTTCCCATTGACTGTAGGAGAGATAGCCCAGAGCCCAACTGTCCTGGCTTCCTCCTCATCTTGTCTCATGCGCACACATCTCTCCCAGTAGCTGCTTTCCGCAGTGGGAAGCGTAGAAACCGAATACCGTCCGTGTGAAGGGCATTAAGAGATGATGCTCATCACACAGAAAGCCGGATTCATACTATTCCCAAGGTTGCTCAAGCATATAAAATCGGTATTAAATGCATCCTGATGCACAGATGCTCACAAGAAGTCTCCACAAAAACGTTCCTGGTTTTTGATTCCTGATTTCTGATCAGTGGTGAGCTCCCTCTTGAACTCTAATAAAGGCAGTGATGTTGCTCTATGTAGATAAGAGAGGCCACCATGTTCAACAATCGGATTCCAAGTTCTCTCTGGGGGACTTGCTAGATCAGTTTCTGCAGTACCATACGGTTCCCTAAATTCTCTTCCCCATTCCCACGGTCTACGCTAGGCAACACTGATACTTACTTGAGTGATAATGGAACACCACTCAAGAATATATTTTTTTAAGATTTTATTTATTTATTTGAAAGAGAGAGAGATCACAAGTAGGCAGAGAATTAGGCAGAGAGAGAAGGGGAAGCAGGCTCCCTACCGAGCAGAGAGCCTGATGCCGGGCTCGATCCCAGGACACTGAGATCATGACCTGAGCCGAAGGCAGTGGCTTAATACACTGAGCCACCCAGGCGCCCCATTCAAGAATATTTTTAACAATGACTTACTGTTTTTAAGACCCTACCTATTCTTTTTTTTTTTAAGATTTTATTTATTTACCTGACAGAGATCATGAGCAGGCAGAGAGGCAGGCAGAGAGAGGAGAGGAAGCAGGCTCCCTGCTGAGCAGAGAGCCTGATGCAGGGCTCTATGGGATCATGACCCTAGCCAAAGGCAGAGCCTCCAACACACTGAGCCACCCAGGCGCCCCCAAACCCTACCTATTCTTGTGACATATATCTTGGAGAGTCTGCTAACTTGGGGAGCCACATGTCCTTTCTTACTATTTTATTAAACCAGGATTGCAAGATCCTATCTAATATGTTCAAATCACTCAATTCTTATAAAACACAACCACCCAGAAGAGAAAAAGTTGAAATTAGGACACTTTAAAATAATGATTTAATCATAGTTAATTTTCTTGGTATTTACTCTAAAAAACTGAACCCTGATGAACTCTTCAGTACGAATGGATGCCACTTACTAGCACTTGTATAGAGTTTTGACTTGAATTCAACCGTAATTAACTACACCATTAATTTAAAGTGCAAGAGCACAAGATAATAAAACACCAGTTCATGTATGAAAGACATCTTAGATGAAAACAAAAGACTGTCTCATACAACTGCAGTTTAATTTGTCTTAGTCACAAACAGAGGCAGAGTCAGCCCAATGGAGTTTTGAATATAACTTTCAGAACAGATGGTTCTGCCTTTCACAAGGTACCATGGACAGAGACATCCCATTTGTCTTTAAGAAGCATGAAACACCATGGTATTCAGTAGTTGTATTTCTTTTCTAAATTGGACCAAAATAGTTGTGGCTACTCAGAGGCTTGGGAGGTAAAGAAGGAAAGTAAAGAAGGGAAGACATTTGTTTATTTATTTATTCACCAACAAGGCAAATTATAGCATATCTCATGCCTCGTAGATTCCCTGTATTTTGGCCCCCTGTTTAGAGTACTAATATTTTCTCAGGGTTTTAGGAAATGAGCTACAAGTTTAAAGAACTGATAAATTTGCCAAGGGGTTAACTAATCTGTCCTTCTGCCTTCCAGGACACCTAAACATACAAACTTCCTAATAAAATACTATCACCTCACACCAGTCAGAATGGCTAAAATCAACAAGTCAGGAAATGACAGATGCTGGTGAGGATGCAGAGAAAGGGGAACCCTCCTACACTGTTGGTGGGAATGCAAGCTGGTGCAATCACTCTGGAAAACAGCATGGAGGTTCCTCAAAATGTTGAAAATAGAACTGCCCTATGACCCAGCAATTGCACTACAGAGTATTTACCCTAAAGATACAAACGTAGTGATTTGAAGGGGCACATGCACCTGAATGTTTATAGCAGCAATGTCCACAATAGCCAAACTATGAAAAGAACCTAGATGTCCATCAACAGATGAATGGATAAAGAAGAAGTGGTATATATACACAATGGAATACTATGCAGCCATCAAAAGAAATGAAATCTTGCCACTTGCAACAACATGAATGGAACTAGAGCTATCATGCTTAGCGAAATAAGTCAAGCGGAGAAAGACAACTATCATATGAGCTCCCTGATATAAGGAAGTGGTGATGCAACATGGGGGCTTAAGTGGGTAGGAGAAGAATCAATGAAACAAGATGGGATTGGGAGGGAGACAAACCATAAGTGACTCTTAATCTCACAAAACAAACTGAGGGTTGCTGGGGGGAGGGGGGTTGGGGGAAGGGGGGTGGGGTTATGGACACTGGGGAGGGTATGTGCTTTGGTGAGTGCTGTGAAGTGTGTAAACCTGGCGATTCCCAGACCTGTACCCCTGGGGATAAAAATATATGTTTATAAAAAATTAAAAATTAAAAAAAAAAAAACCATCCATCAGCTACACATGCATCAACAAATATGTTTCACATAATAATACCAAGACCACTGGGACAAAATCTGGAGAATTTGAAATAAAATTTAAAAAAAGCTACCTCTTGTCTTCCTCCAAATCTATAAAAAAAAAAAAATACTCTAAAATTCTTTTAAAAAAATAGAGAGACACACACATTTAAAGACTTAGAATTACAAGTATCAGAACAATGTTTTCTTCCTCCTTTCCTGAAAATGGCTCCATTTTTGTCAACAGTGAAGCTGTGGTTGAGGTGACCCCTGGTCCCTATCACTCACCACACTCTATATACCCATTGCCAATATTAGCTTAGCCATCTGGCTTCTTTTCTGCAAATTCAGCTCATTTTAATAATCTCCTCTGAATCCTTGCCAAACCTTTTGTGTCCCTCCATATTTCTGGGACACTGATATGGAATTAATCATGAAGTGCAGGAATATTTGGTAAGCCTAAAATAAAAATCACTTTATCCGTGTATAGAGCTGTGTAATGACACGTTATAAGGTTTATGCTAGTTTTCCTCTTACAGGTGATTTTAATGTTTTGCTCTGCCTTAAAGAATCATCTTGTCTACGTCTAAGTCGATACTCCATAAAACAAATACAACAGTTTCAGGTATGCATGCATACCTGTGCACTTCACAGAAAGTCAGACTGTGGACAAGGATCCTGGAAATGAGGTTAGATCAAGGGCAAACCAACACAAACACAAACCTAGCATACTAACTCTAAAGTCACACATCTGCAGTCACAAAGGGGATGTTTTTACTTCCAAACAGAGAAGTCAAAATAGGAGAAAATAGAAAGACAGGCATACAGGCCAAACAAATTGGAGAGAGAGAATTGAGAGACAGACAGACAGACAGGTTCACAAAGGCAAATGAGACAAAGCCTGTTACCAACCAGGAAGCATGTTTAGGAACTCCAACTTACCTTTACAAGTGTGAAACTTTTTCCATCCATGGGGTTTCTTACATAACGTACGTCTCTAGACAAGCTAGTTAGAAATACCTTTAAAATGATCGAGGATGTTTCTAGCAGTTTGCATACCCTGCAGGGAGAAGGGCAGCACTTAATAACTGTTATTTAATGGTAATTTTATATAGCAGAGAAAAGATGTTTCTGCCCTTTCTCAATGTGGATAAACACGATTCTAGAGGCTTCCTGAAATGAGATGATATATATATATATATATATATATATATATATATATATCCTTAAAATGATTTTATGATACAAAGTAATGAAAAGTTTGCTCCACTACAGTCCAAGACAAAGGGGACATATTGACATTTTTTTTTTTATAAAACTCTGCTTTAAAAATGGAGGGTCTCAACAGTGTGGTTGGACCTATAAGGTATTATGCTCAGTGAAATAAGCCAGACAGAGGAAGACAAATCCTGTAAGGTTTCATTTATATCTAAATCTAAACACACACACACAAACCAGGTGAGCAAACAAACAGCAACGAAAAAGAAAGAAACTCAAAAATATAGAGAATGAACTAGTGGTCACCGAGGGGAGGCTGGTGGGGACACGGGAGGAACGGACCAAGGGAACTAAGGGGTACAAACTTCCAGCTATAAAGTGAATAAATCCCAGGGATGAAAAGTACAGCAGAGGGATTATACTCAATGATAAGGCGATATACAGTCTGGTGAGCCATTCATAATGTATGTAATTGTTGAATCACTACGCTGTATACCTGAAATGAATTCAACATATGCCACCCATATTTCAATTAAAAATATGATTTTTAAAATGGAGGGTCAGGACAATAGGAAGCCCACAGAAATGGAAAAGAGAGTTGGGAACCTAGAATTTGGGGAATTCAACTTCAGCAAAGAGTTCAAAGAGCAAGCCGTCCTTCATTTCTTGGTTAGGTAAGAGCAAACAATAGGCAGTTCCCAGGTTAGCAATAATTCTGAATTCCAACCTACCGCTCTGCCAACAGACTTTCCTAACAAAGGACTACATCGCTTAGTACAATGTAAAAGTTGGTCAGTCTTCAAAGGCTCACTACGTCCTGGTTCATCTCTGAAGAAGTGGACGTTCTCAAAACCTCCCTCGCCAGGAGCTAACACTGTGTAAACTCATCACTGTACACTGTGGGTGCTTTACATGAGTGATCTGTAATCCACATGTCAACATGTCATCACTGGAAAGAGGAGGAAGCTGAGTCTTGGGGAGTTTAAGTAGCTTATACAGGCCATACACCAGCCCAAGTGTTTAGCAACCAGGTGGCTCAGGGAGATATTTGATGAAAGATATCTTATCCCCAGAATAATTTCATTGCTCCCAGGACATAGGGTGTTTCAGAAGCAGAAATTTAGAGGCTGCAACAGCTAGCTTCTGCACCATTCATTCATTCATTCATTCACACAGTTACTAAATATTACTGAGGGCTACCCACATGCCAAGCACAGTGCTAATGATGACTGCCATCTTGGGGAAGGAGATATGCTGAATGCTGCTAGAAATGTCTCTCTTATAGATTAGTGAGGAGGACAGGCTGCCTCCAGGAAGCAGTAGTTAAGGGTTTAGAAGAAGAATCTCAGGGCCGTGTGATATGAGCAGCTCATTCACAGACAGCACACTTATAAGTCAAGAGCATGACAGTAAGTATCTCATTTTGAGGAACACAGAAATTTTGTATGTGTACATGTTAATACGCCCATATAAAAAGATTTTAGCAGCACCAAAAGTATAAAGAGAAAAAAGTGTTCAAATGGCTTATTTCTTAGGCTTCTTCAAGTGACAGCTCTGGTAATTTAAGTACAACTGGCTTATGTGGAAGGGGGTCCCAGGAAGGACTCTTAGGGGAGCATGGCATTTAGTCAAGACAAAAAAATCCAGGGAAGGAGCCTGAATGAGTAGGTTACTGCTGAGTGCAATTAGATTTGCTGAAGGCCTCTGGAAGAGTGAGGAAAGTGCCTCAGAACTGTAACCATTCTACCTCAGAGGAAGGAGCTGGAGTGTCTGTTTTCCTCAGACCACATATCATTGGCTGAGGTATCTACTCTAAGCCTTTATTTTTCCTTACTTTCAGATTGTTCCATATATGGGGCTAGAGAAAGACGGGGGACAGAGTTCCAGAAATTTCTAACAGAATACCGTCACGCTTGTACAGGAAAAAATGAAAGCTAAGGAGTATGGGGAGACCCCCACACCATCCACCATCCACCCCATCCACAGCACACACTGTCAACAATCTGGCAAACCTCCTTTATCCCAGTCATCTGACAACAAATGCATTTAGTTGTCCATTTCTGTGATGTGTATTTATTAATTCACTCAAAAATATGTCTCAGACACCCATTTAGATTTTAAAGATCTCTGTAGTTTTAAGAAGTTGCATGATGTTCCATTAACTTTGTGTTGTAATTTATTTGTCCAATTCCCCTATTGATGGAAACTTTTCTTGTTTTAAGTTTTAAATTGTTATAAATATTAGTGCCTTGAGCATATTTTGGAATATTTTTCATTTCTGTACCTTTCTTAGATGAAATTTCTGGATCAATGTGAATGCATAGCTTGAAATAGAAATTCTATCATTCCCCAGAAATGTTTCAACATTTTATATAGTCATTAAAACTGCATAAACTTGACCATCTCAGATCATTCTCAGTAACTCTAAAATCTGTCAGTCTTGTTAATATGAGACATTGTATTGTTTTGTTTGTGAGATTAAACATTTTTTTCCAATGTTCACCAATGACTGTATTTTTAAAAATCTCCTTTTAGATATTTTGCTAGGAAGTCTATTAATGTGTTCATTGTTTTATTTTTAATTGATTCATAACACTTCTTTGCATTTTGGTGATATTAACCTTGTGTCTGTCACTAATAATGTAGATCACTCTTCACATTAATTATCCATCTTCCAAATTTGTTTCTGTACATTAGGTAAAAAATAGGTTATTAGTTATTTTATGTGCTGTGTTAAGGAAGATTATGCCATGTCAAAATTATAAACATTCTTAGCCAGATTTTTTTTCTGGGATAATTTGGGGAACTCTTTTCCAAAGTAATTACTTTAGCAAAAACTGAGCAAGTATCATTCTGAATGGGGAAAAACTGAGAGCTTTTCCCCTAAGGTCAGGAACATGTCAGGGATATCCACTACCACCACTGCTATTCAACATGGTACTAGAAGTCCTAACCTCAGCAATCGACAACAAAAAGAAATAAAAGGCATCCAGACCAGCAAAGAAGAATTCAGGAATTCAAACAGGAATTCAGTAAAGTGTCAGGATATAAAAAATCAATGCACAGAAATCATTTGCATTTCTGTACACCAACAGCAAGACAGAAGAAAGAGAAATTAAGGAGTCAATCCTATTTACAATTGCATCCAAAACCATAAGATACTTAGGAATAAACCTAACTGAAGGGGCAAAGAATCTGTACTCAGAAAACTAGAAAGTACTCATGAAAGAAATTAAGGAAGACACAATGAAATGGAAAAACGGTCCATGCTCATGGATTGGAAGAACAAATATTGTGATATGTTTATGCTACTTAGAGCAATCTACATATTAATGCAATCTGTATCAAAATACCATCAACTTTTTTCAAAGAAATGGAACAAATAATCCTAAAATTTATATGGAACCAGAAAAGCCAGAGGAATGTTGAAAAAGAAAACCAAAGTTGGTGCCATCACAATTCCAGACTTCAAGCTCTGTTACAAAGCTGTAACCATCAAGACAGTATGGTACTGGCACAAAAAGGAAAGAAAGAAAGAAAGAAAGAAAGAAAGAAAGAAAGA
>NC_081560.1:168917452-169105833 GCF_022355385.1 Mustela nigripes | reverse complement strand
AAGGAAGGAAAGTGTGTTTAGGAATCAATTAATTTTAAGAACATCGGATTCAACATTTTGAGAAAGCATCCTTCTTTCAGGGCTACTCAGAGATTTAATGTGTTCATAGGAATTTTAAGTCTAAGGGAAATGGAATATGCCATCCTTCCAAGATGTATTTGACTTTGGATCACTTAAAAATATTTTTTCTGGGTTATTTATTAATGTCATTCAAACAAATGTTCTATAAAACACTAGTTTGAAAGACACTTATAAAAAAAGAAAAATTATGAAGGTACTAGAAAGGCTTGACTAGAAAAGATGTAAATTTTTACTTTTCTAGGATTTAGTCTGATAAACTTAGTAATAATATAGTCACATTTGTTAGTACAAATCGATTTTACCTTATTATAACTCTAGTTCAAAGCCTAGTTATCTTATTGAGGATTTAAGTACAAATGAAATATTTCAGAGTCTTGATGTGAAAAACAAAATTCTGAACATAATGTCTAATTTTTGTTTTGCTGTTTTGGTCTCCTGGTAATATTTCTAACCTACACAAACCCTTAGTTTTATCTCAAGTTATTACAATACAACATTTTGAAATAGTCAACATGCTGAGTCCAACTGACTCAAATATAATTTTTTTAATTGTATCCTCTTTGCTAAGTATTATTGCTTTCATTTATGCTCATTTCATGGAAAAAAAAAACCCCATAAATGTGGTTGATGATAATCTTGCAGTATGAACAAGTTAAAAACAGTAAAATAATATCCAGAAAGCCTCAAGAGAATACCCTTTAAGCTACTGTATTTTAATATCTGGAAACAAACTTGAAAGTTGACCAGCCATCATCATCGTCTACAAACCAGGAAGTGAGCAAGCTGGTCAGGTCAGACTGAATAGGTTTGAAGTCTTTATAAAGGTCAGAAGTCCTTATAAAAAGAAAGCGCCATGTTAATCCTTTTGAAAGGCCACTTTTGCAAAAACGCGTTCTGCTAAATTGTTGTAGAGATTGAAATAGCATTTAATCATTTTTAAAGACAATTATCACAAAGTAAAATGATTTTCAAATGATGTCTAAAATTCATACCCACAAGTTAAATTTTATAAAATACTACCTAACCATCCTTGATGCAGAATTAGTGGTAGAAAAGCCATGGACTCGTTGCTCATTTCTTTTATTCAAATCATCCCATTAGAGAAAAGAAGGTATGTCTTCTATTTAATATGTAAAACAAAACTGTCTGTGCCTCTCTCTCAGCAGATTATGCTAATTGCAGAGTTTTATGTAATTTTTCGGGGAAGATCCTTGGAGGAAAGAAGCAGAGTACTTTAAGTTCTTAGAGGCAATAACATCCTCTCTTTCTGATATATATTATATTATGTATAATATATTATGTATATATATATGTGTATATTATATAGTATAATATATATACACTATATAGTATATATGTGTATATTATATAGTATACACATATATATACATGTATATATAAAGTATAGTATATTAGTATACTATATTAGTATAGTATAGTATATTAGTATATTAAGTATATTAGTATATTAAGAAGATATTTTAATGTGAAACTATGTATATGAATATGAAGGTCCTATGGGAAACAGAAATAAATCATGTTTAAAGTGTAGATTTCTTTCACTATCCTGTGAAAAAGACAAGTGATTTTAGTAAGATGAACGTTTATGAAAAGTGTTGGTCAGGATCATATGGCCTTTCCAAACCTGTATTTCCTGTATCACAAGGAGAATCAACTTTTCTGAAGCCTTTCCATTATAAGGAAGAACATTTCTTCTTCTGAGACCATGTACAAAGGAGAAAAATATTTACATATGTGTGTATGTGTGTGTGTGTGTATTTCCCAGGTGTAAAATTAATAAAGAAAAGCAAATGCTCTTCTAAAGGAAGAGGTGAATTTGGTTTACAAGAGATAATTACTTAATTAGAGTGTCTGGGATGTCTGTATCAGACAGGACTTTGTGCTTTCCTGCCAACAGGGTAATTCTCACTTAGCACAAAGTATTGCTGCTTATATAGTCATCTTCCAAGGTCATTTACTCACTGTTTGCTCTTTCTAGAGCATTCTGATTCCCCACGAGGCATGCTGGGGAAGTGGCATCCTTTAGAAATTAGGCTGATTTGTCCCATATCCCCTGATGTGAGCTTTTCTGTTTAATAGGGTGCTGTTAGTGGGAAGGCACGAGAAGTTAGAGTGCTTTGCTTTGAGAATCAGATCTAACAATTGAGAATATTAACATTTCATTCCTTAGGACTATGCAAATTTCTTTTACTAAAAAGCAAAAGATACTGGTAGTAATCAACTTTCCTCTTACTGATTCAATTTAGAAACTTAGGAGAAAAGAAATAATAGCTAACAGTGTTAAATTCTCCTTTCATTTGACAGACATGGTGTTGATGTCTCATTTGCAGATGTTTTCCTAGATATTCTCTCTTAATGCCTCCCACAACTGTATAAGGTCAAATCCTATAAAATTATCCATGTGACAATGGGAAAACTAAGGTCCAGAAAAATAATTTGCCCAAGTTCACTTAGCTCATAAGTGATGGGGCCAGAATGGTAACCTGGGTTTATCTCTGACTCCAGGCACAAGGTATTAACCATGATTATATACTGCCTCTGTGGAAATTCAAGAGAAAAAACAAGAACATGCAGATTTGTTGTTGTTATTATTGTTGTTGTTGTTCCTTAATAATATTTGTTTAGTCATGCATTAAGGCTTTTATTCAATAAGCTTTCAACCAATTCCTCTTATAATCAGGAAGAATTCTGCCTCCATGAGGCTAGGAGGGGGAAAAAAACATTTGTTCAAGTCTCAGAGTAGAAGAGTGTCTGACATACAGTAGGTTCTCAATAAATATTTGTTGAAGGAATGAATTAAGTATTTAGGCAAGAAATGATGGAATTTTCTCATCAAGAAATATTGCTGGAATTGACAAGTGATAGTTAATTTCCTGAGGTCTCCTAACATGGAATACGAATCTTAGAGTAATGGAAGGTATTATAGAAGAAGGAGTCGCGACAAAAAAGTCTGAAATATCTGCTCTTTTTAGAGCTTGATGATTCCCCACTAGGCATCTAGAGAAAGCAACATTTTTCAATGTTGGAGTTCACTTGCTTTCTTCAACTTTCATTTACGGCTCTTGAAAAACAGGACCCTCTCAGTCTTCCCTGCGCTCTCAGACATGAAGTAAAATAATGATCCCCGACTTCTCAGAACTGCTCCCAGTAATTTTGGATGCATCTATACTATGTGGAGTGTTCGTTTCCGTGCGCATTTCATTGAAGACGGAAAACTAAGTCTTTCAGTGAATCCCTAATTGTAGAATTTCAGGTGTCAGAAGTCATATAGGAAATGTATTCAGAGTGGGGAAAATAAAGCTGGAATTTTGGGATGGAATTTCTTCTGCAATGCCTGAAATGATTCCATCTATGGAGATATTAATTTTTCTACTAAGCCAATCTTTCCAAGTTGCAGCCATCTGCTGGTCTTCCATCTACTTTCTCTCAATTTTTCTAGCATTAGGACTCATTCATTCGCATATTCATTCACTCAATCATCATATGTGCCAGATAATGAGGATATACAAAAGAACGTACTACAACCCCTGTGCAAAACATATACCTCCCTTGCCCCAAGGAACTTACTGTTCGTGGAGAATGCAAACACGTGAAAAAAACCAATAAGGCTCAAATGCGAACAGGACAATAATGGGCATACAATGGGCTGGGGAAGGTGGGTATGGGGCACATCTGAGACAAACCCAGTCTGATCTAAGGGGGTCAGAATAACTCTTCACTAAGTTGTGATTTTTGCAAATGAGATCTGGAGGATGATGGGATAATCACCAGGCCAAATGCACAGAGAAGGGTATATCAGTCTATTAAATCCATCAACATCTGGGTCTTTTGTCCTTCCTCAAAGTTCAGGTTGGCTAGAGTGAGTGTTAGGGATAAGGCAGTAAATGGTGAAAGGTGAATCTAGAAAAATATGTCAGAAATAGAGTGAGGAATTTGGACCTTAACTTCAGCCTTCGTGAAGTGTTTGATGGGTTTTTAACCCAAGAGAGACATGGTCAGCTGAGTATCTTGGAGGTATTACCCTGTCTACAATGTGGAGGAATGACTGGAGAGGGGCAAGCCTGGATTGAAGGGCTCCTCACTGAGGAGGCTTCTCTTCCTTCTGAATATTTCCTAAGAGATGACTATGATCAAGGAGGGATGGCTCAGGTTTCCAGAACGGCTGACCCAAGATACAAACTTTTTAACAAAGATATCTTAAGGAAATCAACCAACCTTAATTATATATCCATTCTTAAGAAAACCAACCCACCCTAATTATACACCTATTCTGCACTTAGCACCATAAAATAGCTTGCCATGAAGTCAGTTTGACCCTACTTACCCTAGAATTCTTTCTTTTAGCCACTGTTCATAGATGTGGGTGATGTTCTTTACCAGGGGGTGCCTCGTTTTCATGGGAGAAGTATTTTCTTTCAATGTCAGCTCTGTAAGAAACCGAAAAAATGTTAACAACCAACAGTTGCATTAACGAAGTTCCTTTTCCAAATTTAATAGCTTTTGTAAGAGGAGAGCATTCTCTTCTGGAGCTCAGAAATCTCCTTGGTCAGGGAGAGAGGGAAATAGCCAATTATAAAAATCACTATGTTATCATAACAATAAGGAAGGCTGTAGAAATATAATGCTATGCATCTACTTCTCTACAAGCATAGCATGAGGCAAGGGGAGTTCTTAACAGCGCTGGAGGGAAAGACATAATTTAGCCTTCTGTGCCCTGGTCATTATTTTCCCTTCGTTTTCGGAAGGAGGTCATTTGCTAAATGGAACCCAACTGCACTAAAAAGGGTAAAGGCCTTGAAAAAAGAGGCAATTCATTCTCTTCTTAATCCCTTATTATGGCTGCTTTTAACTGTCCCCTCCAGTGACTAATACTATTATATGGCTTAGTGTTCAGTTCATATGGCTGTGTATAGCTTTTTAATATTTAAGGGACCTTGTGTGGGGGGGGGAGGGGTAGGTGTGTGGTAGGAAGGAAGGGAGAAGTACTTGTGGTACTGGCTTATGCGTAAATGGGTGGGTGAAGGTGGAAGGTAGTTCTGGAAGCTGGTTAAACAGCATAACCAAGAAAGGAGTGTCTTGATTTAAACTATCCAACTACTTCTCAGGATTTCTTTCCTTATGAGCTTTCAAAATTGATAGAGGCTCTGGCTGGAAGCTAACCTGCAGATGAAGATCTGATCTCACGTGGATAAAGAAGTGCAAAGCTGCTTCCAAGAAATACAAAGAAATAGCCTTAAAAGAAATTTTTAACATACTACCAGCCCCCAGCTCTTAGGGGAGGGCTACATCAAAGAGCTATGGAGAGTCTGGAGAGGAACTTATTTTAACGACGGCACCAACACCTCACAAATTGACTAGCTGTTTTAAATATTAACCTAGAGAAAGAGAAATGCGGGTAAGACTACAAATGTTGATTAAAAAATTGTTTCTAAAGGACAAAAATGGCAGAGTGGATTACGGTCCTGCCTTGTGAACTTGTGACACCTACACTGGGGACCAATTTGAATACTTGTTTGTTCTGTTCACAGGAGACAGTGGTTGTGGTTTAAAGAGCAGAGCGTTTACTGACACAGCAGTGAGGAGAAGATGCGCGGCGAGGTACGTGCAGTGGAATTTGCCAAATGTGGTTTGTTCCTGGGATGCCCAGCAGCTCTCAGAGTGACGGACATGCTCCATGCGTGCACTTGAAAGATGCCAGAAAGGCTTGGGGACAGTGAAGGACAGGGCACAGCTTAATCCACTTCTAAGTTTTCACTGAAATTGGCCCTTGTGGCATTTTTAATTCACATCTGGAGGAAAATAAATGTGGCCACAATTATTAACACATTCTGAAAGGAATAAGTCAAGAGCTACTTAGACGGCACAGGTGTCTGTTATCAAAATCTCAGCAGAGAAGTGTTAATGTGGCGTGTGTTATTTTAGCCTCCCCAGGTGGGCTGCAGCTAAGAACAGGAGAGAAAATCATTAAGGGGATGCTTAAATACAAAATGTTAATTTTGCAAGAAAAGAAATCAGTGAACGAGATTAGAGGAACTCGTTGGTACAGGAACTGAGAGACTTCAAAAGATGACACAGGAAAACTAGAAGTAAATCCCCATCTCACAGAAGAGAAACCTAGCTCTAAAGAGATTGACAGTAGCAGAGAAAAAGATCTCTGTCTTTTGTCTCAGGAATGCCTGCAGTTGGTTCATTCTCTTCCCCAAAGAAACTTATTTTTGATTAAGCCTTAATGACATAATTTGACTTTAAGTAACATGCTATTTTACTGAACATCTTACAGCACGAATGTATGTTGTGATACCGATTTGATATTTTGGGGATATTTAGGTAACTATTTCTGAGGATTTTCATCTAGGATCTGAAAGTTTGGGAATCCGTTTTATGGGACTTTGATTTGGATAAAATACAGTAG
This sequence comes from Mustela nigripes, assembly GCF_022355385.1. Lineage (NCBI taxonomy): Eukaryota > Metazoa > Chordata > Mammalia > Carnivora > Mustelidae > Mustela > Mustela nigripes. Next base: position 169,099,319 of record NC_081560.1, on the reverse strand, counting down.
TGGTACACAATTGCAATCACCTTTGGAGAACCAAGTGGTAACTAATGATCTAGAACTATCCGATGACTGAAAGGAAGACCTCTCACCTAGGAGACTAACATAGACCAGGAAGCCAAAGATAGTGATTTTCCAGGAAACAGATGGCTAAGCAGCCGCATGGCTGAAGGCAGCTCGCCTATTTCTGTCATCACACTCCTGTGGAAAATCTTGGCATCTTATGTGGTATGTTTTACATCCTGAAGCTGGTATGTGGGAGGCAGCAGGGGCACTTGTCTGCCCAGGTAGGGAGTTACAGTCCAGATCCTTGGAAAGAAGTTGTAGTTGTGGTAAAGTAGGGTCTGGACTGTGTTCGTGAGTGTGTCTATATGGTTGGGGGCGGGGGGGGGCGGGTGTAGAAGTATCAGTGGAAGAGGATTTACTTAGTACTAAAAATGTCATTGCATGTAGGTAGATGTCTTTACCCTTATTGTTTTGTGTTCCCTATGGCAACCAAGGTCTTATTTGAAATCATCACCTGACATCTAGTTATGGCACTTGTTATTTTGGGAAGTGATTAATAAACCTGAGTGAATTTGCTCTTTCTGAAAAAGGCGTATTTCAGTCCCATGGTCTCTAGGTGCTGAATACCATTTCCTAGCTGATGGGTAAGAAAGGGAATCAAGTATTTACAGCAAAAACAGGTATAGTGGCCAGAGCTATGATCCAGCAGAAAATGAACTCGAGTGGCTCTACAGATTTCTTATTTGAGTCAGGCCTTATTCAGAACGAACTTTAGATCATTTGGATTTTCTTAGACCAAGTACTCAGGAGGGTCTTAGTTTCTTTGTCAGCAGACAACAACAGACCACAAGGTGGGGAGACTAATAGCCTCAGAAACAGGAAGGGCTAGGTCTGGCAACTTGTGGTCAAGATTCCACTGTCACCCAGAATCTGGGATGACAGATGCCACCCAGAGATGGCACACCTCAGTTCAGGGTAAAGCTGCTTGTTTACGATTATTAGTGAGTTCCGTCCTCAAATGGGCCCTGGCTTATCACCGTTGCCTGGTAAATAAGTATCTTCTCCTCCCTTTGGGGATGCAAAAAAAAAAAAAAAAAAAAAAGTGCAATTCTATTTCTGCAACTGCCTCATAAAGCAATGTAACAATAAACACTATATGTGAAATATGCAAAAATTTCCCCAAAGGGAAGAATATGTGCTATAGTGGTTTATAATGAGGAAATCCAGGGAGGATCTTCCAATAAACAAGCACTGCCATGAAGGATAAGTCTCCCCAGTCACGAGACCCAATTAGTGGAGTCAAGTTTATAGAGAAGGAGACACAGCCTAACTGCTTTTCAGTAACCCCCTCTTTAATTTAAATTAATTTAATGTTAAAGCCTGGGGTTAGAAGAATAATATATTTCATCATCATTTTTAGTAATAGCCTTATAGAGACATAACAGACATCCCACAGAATCTACCCCATCAACACAACAGCCTTTTCTCGTCTATTCAGAGTAAGTAGCTATAGACACTATTAGATCCTGCTTGGGGTTTTTTGTTTGTTCATTTTTTGTTTTTTCATTTTTTAGTTTTCACAAAGTACAAGAAAATCTTCCTGATCCCAAAATTTCTAATATCTTAGGGTATCTATGCATTTCTGTTGGGGACTATTTACTGGCCATCATTTGGCCACCATCAGCTTTGTATTAAGTTGAAAGGAAATCCCTTCAATAACAGAGAAATGTATCCATTTGGGGTTAGTTGTGCTGGACATTTGTCTAGACATTTTAGACAGGTGAAACTGTATTAGTAGAAAAAGTAATACAACATGATGTGAGTGTGCAAAGAGAACTTCACGTGGGTTCTTGAGATCGGGGTTCTCTGCAAGGCATGCTGCTGAGAAGCTTGGCCAAGCCACTTAATCTCTCTTGACTTTTTTTTTTTCTTGTGTGCACAAAAGGAAAACCAAATTTTGCTGAGATGCCACTTTGTAAACAGGGTGCTATGGTAACAATGGGTCACAGTGGGCTACTTCTTAAAGGTCCCTAGAAGTTCTCCTTGGAAGTTGACTGTGAGCTGACACATGCATGTTGCAAAAGCAGCAGGCAAGTAAAGGTCAGGGGGTACAGCTTTGAGGCAAAGGGACAACTGTAAAGACCACACAGCTGACTTACAGGAACGGGGCGGAGGGAAACAAAGGAGCTCAGATTGACTAGAGCAGTGAGCAGTGAGGAGGGGGCAGAGAACAGACAAGAAGTAGTCAAGAGCTAGATCATGCAGGGCCTTGTAAAACAAAGCAATAGGCTTGGATTTTATGCTAAGATCCCTGTTTAGGTGCCAACTGGTTCTAAGCAATAAAGACCTGGGTTAGTATTTTTAATAGATTCATGCTATGTGAATAACGGAGGCCATAAAAGAAGCAGGAAAGTAAAATAGGAAGCTACTGCAATGGTCCAGGCAAGCTGTGATGATGGCTTGGACTAGGGTGGAAGCACGGGAGGTGAGGGAGAAAATGACCCTACCTTTCACACCATGTGCTTCTGATAGTTGTAAGGAGGTTCAAATGAGGAAAGGAAACTGATATTTATTAAGTGATAACATAATGCAGGCTCTCTCGACAAGATTTGTTAAATATGTTTTATTAAATCTTCCCAACACACCTGTGAGATTAGTAGCCAAGGAATATGAGTAATGTTTGAAAGTTATAAAGTGCTATATAAACATAAGGAAGGGGTACCATGACTATGATAGTTATCGCTGTCCTTCATCTGCTTAGTGTCCAGCATGGACACTAAGGTAGCCCCCCGAGAATGACTTGTACATCACATATCCTCTTCAATGAGCCAATGGTCTGCCGTCTTACATGTTCCATGAATATTTATTATGCTGTGTCTGAAGAGGGCTTTGTAGTTAATCAGCTGTCAAGTTTAAAACTCTAAATCTCATCTGCACAGCACATCATGTCTTAAGAATAAAAGAACATCATCCTTTCATTTGTACATATGTGAAACACTAAAACAAAATGAAAACAAAGACCTGTTGCATACGTTTGAATCCCACTGCATTTAAAAAAGCAGCCATTTGCTCAATATAATGATAAAGTGCTTTGAGTATGCCAAAAAGTGAGCATGTGTTCTGCTCTCAAGGAATTCAGAATCTAGGGGGAGGTAAGGAGACCAATTAGGTCATGGATCAGAGTAATCATAGTCAAATCGTAACAATTAACATCTACTGAGAACTTAGCACGTGCCAGGCATTATTTTGGGCATTTTACATTTAATATACCATGCAGTCCTCACAAAACCCCTATGAGGTTGGCAGTTTAAGTAGCTCCATTTTACAGGTGGGAATTTTCAAATAATACATGTGATAAAGGGAATGAGAGAAAACCAGGTGAAAGAATCACAGAATAGGGTGCTTAGATCACGTTTCATTTTTTCTTCAAATGGAAGTGCTACTGTTTTTTGTTTTTTAAGGTTGTAATTTAAATTCCCATTAGTTACCAGACACATTAATAGGAAATTCTGCTGTACAATATAGTGACTCAACACTTCCATACAGCGCCTGGTTCTCATCACAAGTGACCCTCATCCCCATATCCCCCTCCCCTCTAACCATCAGTTTGCTAAGAGACTATTTCTCCGTTCGCCTCTCCTGTCCGTCCGCCCCCCCCATGACTTTGTGTTCTGTTTCTTAAAATCCACATATGAGTGAAATCTGGATCTGTCTTTCTCTGACTGACTTATTTCCCATCGCATAATACTCTCTAGCTCCATCCACATCATTGCAAATGGCAAAGGTTCCTTCTTTCTTATGGCTGAGTAATATTCCATTTCATACATTATGGAAATAGCCTAAATGTCTACCAACTGACAAATGGATACATTTATCTTCTTTATCCATTTGTCAGTTGGTGGACATTAGGGTATTAAATAAATAAATAAATAGATAACCCTTCTTTATCCATTTGTCAGTTGGTGGACATTTGGGCTATTTTCACCAGAATTTGGCTATTGTAGAGAATGCTGCTATAAACACTGAGGAGCATGCAGCTCTTTGACTTAGTATTTTTGTATTTTCGGGGTAAATGCCTCATAGTGTAATTGCTGGATTAATGGGTGATTCTATTTTTAACTCTTTGAGGAACCTCCATACTGTTTTCCAGAGTGGCTGCACCAGTCTTCCTTCCCACCAACAATGTGAGGGTTCCTTTTCTCCACATCCTCACAACACCTGTTGTTTCTTGTGTTGTTGATTTGGGCCATCCTGACAGGTGTGAAGTGATAGCTCATCGTCCTTCTGATTTGTATTTCCCTGATGACGAGTGCTGTTCAGCATCTTTTCATGTGACATTTTTACCAAAGAGTGCTTTTTCTTATAGAGATATGTCCCTCCACAGGAATCTCTAACTTCTTCAAAATAACCAAACTCTGCACTGGTATATTTTTTGACAGTCCATTGTATTGACGTACTGCTACAATCACATGCTTACTGATACCAAAAGTGACTTGTTGACTGAATCCAGTATTAATAAGCAGAAATATAGCTGAATTTATTATGCGATATACATAATGTTCACACCTTTTATATCCAAAGTAAAGATCATCCTTCTACTTTTAAAACAAAGAAACTATACAACTTGACTTACTCTTTTGATTTAGAAGGGATGACATTTTAAAGATGAAGTTGTAGTTCAGAGAAGGTAAATGATTTGATCATGGTCAGAGATCAAGTATGTGTCTGAGATACACCAGAATTTTATTTTTCTGACCTCTACCAATTCAGAACTTTCTGTTCATTCACTTAATTATCTGTTTATTTGTCTGTTCACACATTTATTCATTGTTTTTTGAACACCTACTATGTGCTATATTTGGTTCTAAGTATACAGTTATAGCAAAGAACAAAACACACGGAGAAACGGCTCTCATAGAGCTCATGTTCTAATGAATGAGATAAGATTCATCTTAAGGGAGGCATAGAGCTATAGCTTTCAATGTTGTAAGATAAATAACATTAAGGATATATAATGAGTGATCAAAAAATCAAAGCAAGATGGCATTAAGCTTTTAATTCTCAGGTCTTTTATAAAAAAAAAAAATACTGAAAAGGCTTAGCTCACATTATGTTCCAGCAATATGGCCTTCTAATGAAAAATGTCATTCTCCTGGGTTATAAAAAGACAACAAAAATGGTAAAGCCAGTGAAAACTACTAAGGTTCCGTTCCTTCCCCCTCTCTCCCATATGTCCACTATTTCATTTTGATATACTTATCAAGCCCTTTGGTTTCCCTTGGGAGTAAAGAGGTATATTATTAGGAAAAAATCACTCAACTTGTATTTATGGCTGTCACTGGTATTAAGAGTGAGTGAACAAACATAGAATGAATTTTTATTTGTGTCATTATTCTTTACAAAAATTTAATAATCAACTTTAATTTTTTTCCTATTTGGATCCTATATTCCCTTTACAAATATTAGCTAGTCAAATCTTAGCACCTTCTGGAGAGAGTGGTTTATAAATTGACGAGTTAATTGAGAAATTAAGACATTAACACCAGTCACCAGGCAGGAGAGAGGAGCAGAAATAGGCAGTTTAAGTGTGCTTCCTAGAGTTTGCTTCAGTGTGGAGCATACTTTACAAGTGGTGTGATTATTCCAGAGATGACAGATGTGTTTGATAAACAATAATCAATATGAGGAAATGCAGGGGAGTTCACCAGCATCAGGAAAAACCAGAGCTGAGTGTACCATTGCCTGCCAGTTAATTCTAGAAGAGTTCTAAAAGGAGGTAGATATGTTAAGAAGGGAGCAAAACATCCTTATAACAGATCAAACTGAATCTTGTAATCTTGTATTACTGACTCTTTGAATAGTGTGGCCCATCTAGTCCTAGGGTGATTTATACAGTCTAATCCACCACCTGGGAAATTTTATATACACCTGGGCAACCAATGAGCTAGGTAAGGGACATAAAATAGTTTCCCAGGGGTTCAATTTTGTCCAAGATTTATGGGACTCACAAGAAATCTCTTTTTCCTGTCCAGCATTTTTCAATTTCCTCTGATTTCAGCCCTTTACCAAAAATAACACCAACAATACCTACTTCATATAAAGGCTATAGGTGGCAGATGGGGCAAGATGAATGCAACAGTATCCTGACAGTGTGTTTTATATTTTATACCAAAATCTACTTTTAATTCTGGTAAATCCATATAAACTTTTGACCTATGATGTTCTTCACAATCAGGCCATAATAACTGAAGATTTTAGTTGTAAAATTAAATATTCAGAATGCCATGGATAATACATTTCTACCAGAAGAATGATAAAATATTCTAACAGAAGAGGATGTTGCCATACTCTACTATGTTTGATAGATAATGAGCACAGGCTGGAGAACTCTGAAATTACTTCCTGAAAAATGATAGGGAGTTGATATATGGTTTAGAAAAACTGTAATTCCAGATCTCTATTTTTTTTTTTTAAAAGACTTATTCATTTTGGAGAGAGAGAGAGAGAATGAGAATGCAGGGTGGGGAGGGGCAAAGAGAGAATCTCAAGAGACTCCCTACTGAGCAGGGAGCCCAACATAGAGCTCATGACCCTGAGATCATGACCTAAGCCAAAACGAAGAGTTAGAAGTTTAACTGAGAGAAGCATGCAGGCACCCCTCCTGATCTCTGCTGCTTAAGAGGGAACCTCCAATTACACTATTAGAATCCTTATTCATTGTTTCAATTATTCATCAGCAGTTTGCCCATCTATAGCTGCAAATAAATTTCTGATCCTTATGTTAATATTTATATCTCTGAATTCCTAAGTTTTCAGTGATAGAATGATCATGGGCTCTAACTCACCTTTCAGAGACAAGATCTAGAATAGTCACATCTCACAAATGTTTGTAGATGGCTTAATTGATCTTGGTAGATGTCTATGATATGGTGTGAAATTATGCCAACATATATACATACATAATTTAGACTACATAATTTCTTCCTTGCAAACACCAAGTACTGTATGTCTTTGCCTGTTCTCCATTTAGCTAGTCCCTACTTACTTTATAAAACCAAGGGATTCTGGATGGCTTAGTCAGTTAAGTGTCTGCTTTTGGCTCAAGTCATGATCCCAGGGTCCTGGGACCAAGCCCCCGTGCTGGGTTCCCTGCTCAGTGGGGAATCTGCTTCTCCCTGTGCCTTTGCCCTCCCCATGCTTGCGTTCTCTCTCTCTCTCTCTCTCTCTCTCATGTAAATAAATAAATAAAATATTTATACAAAACAAAACCCAGCTCAAATATTCCCTCCTCCCATCTTACTTCCTGACCACCAGTCTAAGTGAGGGTTCCTCTACTTGCTCCCACAGCACAGATTCATGTCTTTATCAGTGCACTCATCACACAGAAATGTAACCTTTGATTCACTTCTCTATCCCTCCTCCCCCACTTTGAACACTACTCTCCATGAAGGGATGAGCCATATTTTTATTTACTATAAAACCCTCTTCTATAATAAGCTAGTGAATTTAAACATGATCTTGAGAATAATGGAAAGACAAAGAACAATTTTATGTAGGGAAGTGATACAAATAGATATGTTTTCTGAAGGTTCACTTATGATGTGACATGAACTATGGCTTCTAGATGGAGATGACTAAAGGTAAAAATGGTTGGAAGATTATTTCAGTAATTTAGGAAACAGGGATGAGTTTGTGCTAAACTCATTCTCATACTTGAGAGTAGAGGACTACCCTCAAGGAGGTGGGGAGGAGGAAAAAGCATGTTAAAGTTAAATCATTTAGAGACTTGTAGTCTGAGTCTACTTTTTTCCCTCTCTCTTCATATTTAATCAAATATATTTTCTTGGGTTCCTGGCTTGTACTTTTAAAAAGATGCTGGTAACATTCTCTGAAGCAGGAAACAGAGGAGGAATATGCAAAATCAGGTACACTCAGTTTTGAACATGTTGAACTTGAACTTTTTATTGGTGTGCCCTTCAGGAGTCTCAGAATGGAGAGGAACATGGTATCATCCAAGAAGAGTACATCATATGGGAAATATGGAGGCTTAAAATGGAAACCCAGAAATAAGAATGCTAAGTGACAAACAAGAAGGGAGGCAAGCAAAGAACTATTCAATTGCAAACAACACCAAGGAGAGCAAGAGGAGGTGTTGGTTATCATTATATTATAACACGTGTCATTCTATACCTGCATTGATCTCCTGGGGTCTCACCCTGCAGGAGTCTATCCGTGCCATTCTTAATCTATAAAATGGATCTGCTTAGTAACACGTGAAGAAAGAACTGTCATTCTCCAAGGAACATGCAGCAAAGACCAAAGATTGGATGAGACTCTTTTCGTTCCCTTCCCCAGTGTGGTGCTCTCATAATGAATCAATTCTTGCTTTCATTTTCCATCTGAAAAACTCAATTCATTGTAAATTGAAACAAATAAAACTCTATATAATACAAATCTCATTCGAAGTGTTCAGTGCTTCGTTGGCTGGTGATATGGAGAGATTGTTTTATCAGCTTTGAAGGAAATATTCATCACCATTTTGGCAACTTTGTCACTCATATTTGGAAGCATTCCTTATGTTTAAATGAGGAGAAAAAGGAAGGAAGAGCTCTTAAAATAAAGGTGTAGAGTTGACATTCAAAATGGATGGTGAAATAAAGAGCTTCCAAGACCGGCAAGGTTTGAAAGAGTGTGTGATCACCAAGCCAGGACTGAAAGAAATATTAAGGGGGGGTTCTATAAAAGAAGAAGGAACTCAAGAATGACATAGAACAGAAATTTACAGAGACAATCTATAGAAACAAGGACTTCATAGGCAACATGATGTCAATAAAAACTTATCTTTCAATTATTACTCTCAACGTGAATGGCCTAGACACTCCCATAAAATGACACCGGGTTGCAGATTGGATAAAACGACAGGACCCTGTCTCTACAAGAGGCCCATTTGGCAACTAAAGATACATTCAGACTAAAGTGAAGGGATGGAGAAGCATCTTTCGTGTCAATGGGCCTCAAAAGAAAGCTGGGATGGCGATTCTCATATCAGATAAATTATATTTTAAACTTAAGACTGTTGTCAGATAAAGAAGGGCACTACATCATTCTTAAAGGGTCTATCCACCAAGATGATCTAACAATTATAAATATTTATGCCCCCAATGCAGGAACAACCAACTACATAAGACAACTGTTAAGATGAAGATTCATACTGATATGAATATATTAATGGTAGGGGATCTTAACATGCCATCCACAGTAATAGACAGATCATCCAAGCAGAAAATCAATAAAGAAACAAGAACATTGAATGACACATTGGGCCAGATAGACCTCATAGATATATACAGAACATTCCACCCTGAAACAACAGAATACTCATTCTTTTTGAACACACTTGGAACTTTCTTCAGAATAGACCACATGCTTGGTCCCAAATCAGGGCTCAACCAATACCAAAAGACTGAGATTATTCCCTGCATATTCTCAGACCGCAGTGCTTTGAAACTGGAACTCAGCCGCAAGAAAAAGCATGGAAGAAATTCAGACAACTGGAAGCTAAAGACCACCCTGCTTAAGAATGTTTGGATCAAACAGGAAATCAAAGAAGAATTTAAAAATTCATGGAAACCAATGAGAATGAAGACACATTGGTACAAAACCTATGGGATACGGCAAAGGCAGTCCTAAGGGGGAAATATGTAACCATCCAAGCCTCACTCAAAAAAATTGAGAAATTCAGAATACACTGCTCTCTTTACATCTTAAAGAACTGGAGAATCAACAACAAATTAAGCCAACCCCATGCACAAGAAGGGAAATAATCAAGATTAGAGCAGAGATTAATGAGTTATAAACTAGAGATACAGTAAAACACATCAACAAAACTGGAAGCTGGTTTTTTGAAAGAATAAGATTAAGAAGGGGAACACTTTTACACTGTTGGTGGGAATGTAAGTTGGTACGGCCACTTTGGAAAACAGTGTGGAGATTCCTTAAGAAATTAAAAATAGAGCTACCCTATGATCCTGCAATTGCACTACTGGGTATTTGCCCCAAAGATACAGATGGAGTGAAAAGAAGGACCATCTGTACCCCAACGTTCATAGCAGCAATGGCCACAGTCATCAAACTGTGGAAAGAACCAAGATGCCTTTCAACAGATGAATGGATAAAGAAGATATGGTTCGTATATACAATGGAGTATTATGCCTCCATCAGAAAGGATGAATACCCAACTTTTGTATCAACATGGATGAGACTGGAGGAGAGTATGCTGAGTGAAATAAATCAAGCAGAGACAGTCAATTATCATATGGTTTCACTTACTTGTGGAGCATAAAGAATAACATGGAGGACATTAGGAGATGGAGAGGAGAAGTGAGTTGGGGAAAATTGGAGGGGGAGACAAACCATGAGAGACTGTGGACTCTGAGAAACAGAGGGTTTGGGAGGGGGGTTGGGTGAGCCTGGTGGTGGATATTAAGGAGGGTATGTACTGGGTGTGGTGAATTTTGGAACACACACACACACACACACACATTAAGTTAAGTTAAATTGGAAAAAAAAAGTGTAGAGGTGGAAGCATTCTGGGCTTTCCTTAACCACACAAACAAAAAACAAAGAAACCAAAACAAATAAACAAACTGAAATGGTTGAATAATTCTGACCTAAAAATGTCAAGGCCAAGGTGTTATCTCATGTCTTATAAGCATATAGATGATAATTTTATTTCCTCCGAGCAAAAAATTAGAACATATCAGGCCATGCTGGTAATAAAGTCTGGTTCAGTTGAAGTTGCTGATTCCAAGCTCTTGCTTCAATCTGGGCAATTCAAAAGATGGTCTGATATCTGTTACATATCTCCTCAATGTGAAATTTTGGTGACAAAGTGACTTGTACATTCATTTTAGCCAAGTCATTTATTTGCTAGAAGAGCAATGAGATTTTTGCATGAGAAGTCCACAGTAACAGCTGTAGGACCACACGAAAGTATGCAAGAGCTTATAAATTATTTCTAAATTCTGTGATGAATGGTGGCATGCTATTTTAACAGGAGAGATCATTTTTCTCTCCTTACAAATCTATAGGAGTTTAAGCAGCTATAGGTGATAGCAGCTATAGCTGGGCATTAGGAAACAGAATCCCCACCAAACATTACATGAAAGGTCTCCATGAAGTCTGTGCCTCTACATGAAATCAGGCCCTCACACTGGATTCAGAGAACAGTCACTCTTCCTTGTTTTCATCCATCATACCGGGTACCCTTTACCCAGCACAGTTAGAGAGCACCATTGGCCAACTAATGTTCTGTAGAGGATGCTGGGGGTCCAAAGAAATTATTGTTTTGTTGCCTTCATGTAACAGGAAACTGGAGACAATGAGACGAAGTAAAAATTTTGCATTTCACTACTTTGTTGAGGCAGAGAAGGTATAGATGTCCATTTCCTGTTCTCATTGTAACTGCCCAAGTTCTTTTAAATTACTGAGAGCTGAGGGTGAAGAAAGTGACTCAGTCTTCATCTCCTGGATGGCAAATAGTTGCTGAGTTTAGCTCCAAAGCTGAGTGAATTAGGGGTAAAATGTCCCACAACTCAATTTTTGGGATTATATATGTTTAGAGCAGTCAAGAAAGGATTTGAAATAAATTTTTGCTAAAGATGAGGAAAAAGAGTCCCTAAAGAAGGGAGATGACAGATCTAAAATCACTGCTTGAGGAAGTGTTTAGTATTTTTTGCTAAATTTTCAGTTCTTCATCCTCAAAGGTTCAGGTAAAACTTGCATGATGATGGTATGGCCATGTGACTTATTTTGTCCATTAAAAGTGGAGCAAAATGATACTCTCTGTTGGAAACTTAAGAGTCATGTGTAAATTGCCTTTTCTCCATTTACCTATCAGGGAAAATATGGAAGCAAGGAAATGAAGCTTCCTACTGCCTAGATCCTTTAGAGAGATCACATAAAACAAAGTCTCCCAGTGGACCCATGATGGGTAGTTAGTGTTAATGAATAATAAACCTTTTATTCTTTTAAGCCCCTTAAACTCTGAGATTATTTATTTTGTTTTAATTTTATTGGTTTTTTGTTTTATTTTGTTTTGTTTTACTGTGACACAATCTAGCCTATACTGATTAATGTATTTCTCTAGAAAATGGAATTTCCAGATGCAGCATACAAATTTACTTATTTGTAGCCCATTTCATGTCCTACAATACAAAGGTATGTGTAAAAGTACCTACCAATACGTGTGCCAAGTCACATGTGGCCAAGAAAATATGGTAGTCATTACATGGGCTGGATGAGTAATACCTATGGTCCCTTAGCCAGCTGGCCTTTAGAAATCATACATGACTTTATTAGTCACATCTACAATTTAGATATCATGGAAAAGCACAACTTTGTCCAAAATCATGATCACAGGTGGAATTATTTTATTGTTCTCTAGCCTTGCAGTTCTCTCTATATAATTCAACCACAATCTCCCCCCCCCCCCATGTAAGTATATGTGTATTGTCTATGTTTATCTGTTAGGACTGAGTTCAAGTATAAATAACAACCACCACCAAACTAACAGTAGCTTAAACAAACAGGAGTTGTTATTATTTTTTTCACATATCAAATATTTGGAGATTGGCAGCTAGTCAATGGTGTTTTCAAAATCTAGATCCTTCTATTCAGTCTTTATTATGTATTCCTTCACTTTTGCAACCATGGTTGCAAAAGAGATGCTGTGGCTCCAGCCATCATAGCCGCATATGAAGTAGGAAGAAGAGAGGAGAAAGCAGAACAGTGCTGGCAGACTTCATTTCAGCTTCACTGGCCAAGACTGTGACTTACACTCACTTCTCAAGGTGAGAGATGTTGAAAAACTGAAAACCAGAATTTTCATGATTGACTTGGACCAATTCATCTCTTAAAAGTGAGCATATACTCTCCCAGAACACAATCAGGATTTTTGCTGGCAAGAAAGAAGAGAATGAATATAATATTTGTCTTACTATATGTTCATGTTTATTGCAGGTCACGAGATAAAAGATGATGTCACCTCAGTATAATTGACAAGTTATGTAATACCCATTCACCTTTTATTGTTGATTTAAAAGCAAGGACATAGAAATTTCTTTGAAATGAAAATTGTATGTAGTACCCCTCTCAGAGTCTATGCCATTGCAGCTACTTTTGTTTTTATGAATTAAGCTCTTGAGTTACATCAGAATAAAGACTGAGAAGGCTTGACTTTATAGAATTATTAGAAAACTATAGAAATATGCTCAGAGAGAGATGTTTGTTAATTCCAGTACGTGCTAAATTCACTGGGGTGGTAGCAAGCACCAAGCTTTAGGTTCAATTAGACCTGAGTCTGACTCAAAGATTTATTACTTTGCTTTACTACTGGCTGACCACATGTACAGGTCATTTTACCTCTGTGATTCTCACCTCTATATGTGATAACAACCCTTAGGATTTTCAAGGAAATTAAATGATTATAGGGCATTAATATCTACTAGCATTACTCATAGGTTATTCACAAAATAAAAGCACTGAAACTATTTAGAAAGTGATGTAATGGAAGTGGAAAGCGGAGAAGGTTGCACGTTGGGATAGTAACACCTCGACCCCATGTTCTACCAGGAACTCTATTTCCCTCACTACTTGAAGCTTCTCTTCATAACAAAGACTCTCTGTTGGATTAAAAAAAAATCTGAAAAATCTCTCCTATTTCTTTCAATTTCTGTGAGCTCTAGCTATCAGCTTTCTAACTGATTCTTTAAATTATTCCTTATGCCATAGTGTTGTATAATTTATACAGAACACTCTCTCCTGTCTTGTATTATTTAATTCTCCAAAGTGTTTGGTGAAAGGATTTCATATGAAAGCAGTGACACAAAATAAAGCAGCATTGTACCAGTGTCTTGCATCTTTAATAAAGTTGCTCTCAAACAGCATTTCAGTAAATGAAATGTACCCAGCAATGGCAAATTTTCATATATCAAAGATATGCTCTGACCTGCTCTGGGACATAAAGCCTAATACCATAATAGAGCCCAGAGGTTTATGTTTGATTTGATTTGGCTTTCTTTCTTTCTTCTCTTCTGTAGAAGATATTACCTAGTTTCCAAAATAATAATCATCAGAGTAAAAAACCCGGGCGCCTGGGTGGCTCAGTGGGTTAAGCCGCTGCCTTCAGCTCAGGTCATGATCTCAGAGTCCTGGGATCGAGTCCCGCATCGGGCTCTCTGCTCAACAGAGAGCCTGCTTCCCTCTCTCTCTCTGCCTGCCTCTCCATCTACTTGTGATTTCTCTCTGTCAAATAAATAAATAAAATCTTAAAAAAAAAAAAAAAAACCCATCCCATCAAATGGCAGAGAAGAAGCATCATTAAGATTGAAGACATCCAGTGGCAATGTTATATCCTCAGCCTTCTGAGAAAAATACATACACACACACAAAACAAGGAAGGGAAAGGAGCTTTGTCAACCTTAATTATTTATAACACATTTTCAGGAATGTTCCAAGCCTCATTCTGTAAGAAACTTTCCAATATGAAACACAGAACAAAGAAAGAATCCCTGACACTTAGTAAAGCATGAGTGAGATTTAAGAATTTGAGGACACATGTGTAGAGATAGAGTGACTTCAAATGCCCAAGAGCAAATAGTCACAGAAGGCAAATGGAGTCATCCCTACTGGTGAGGGGAGATGGAAAAAAAGCCAGACAACCAAGCATCCCCTTCCTGATCACGTGACACCACTGTTACAGATCAGCCTGGCTCGCCATTTGAGGGTGAGCTGCTTACTATAATGGGAAATAATGGTCTTCCGAGGCCACAAAAAATGCAATATTTGTCTTATAGAAGGGAGAGTTTACTTTTCCCTGTGTAAGCATATCCATGGTAAAAACTGAAGGACGTGGAGAAAACATCTCAGCCCCATGCAATGCCTACTGGTGAATCAAAGTGCTTAAGACAGTGTGGTGCTCATCTACTTCTTTTTGGAGTTTGGAGACACATTAATCTCCAAGTTTAAGCGTTTTCTGTTGAAAGGTGAATATCTCATGGAAGAGTAACACCTAAGAGATTGTCAGCGATTTCACAGGGCAAATGTCTCATGATGTTCAGAGTCAGATGATGGAAGTGGTGATAGAAATCACCAAAGTACCTAAGATATTTGACCCACTTAACATACATGCTGAGGACTAGTCTTATTTAAAAGTGGAAAGGAAATATCCCATTGTATATATATACGTCATCTTCTTTGTCCATTCAATGTCCGTTTGGACTCTTTCCATTATTTGGCTGTTGTGGACATTGCTGCTATGAACATTCAGGTGCATGTGCCCTTTTGGATCACTACATTGGTATCTTTGGGGTAAATATGTGGTAGTGCAGTTTCTGGGTCATAGGGTAGCTCTATTTTTAACTTTTTGAGCAACCTCCATACTGTTTTGTAGAGTGGCAGCTTGCATTCTCACCAGTAGTGTTAGAGTGTTCCTCTTTCTCTGTATCTATGCCAATACTTTTCTTTTCCTGACTTAATTTTAGCCATTCTGAATGGTGTGAGGTGGTATCTCATTGTGGTTTTAATTTGTATTTCCCTGATGTTGAGCATTTTTTCATGTGTCTATTGGCCACTTGTACGTTGTCTTTAGAAGAATATCTGTTCATGTCTTCTGCCTATTTCTTGACCAGATTATTTGTTCTTTGGGTGTTGAGTTTGATAAGTTCATTATAGATTTTGGATAGTAGACCTTTATCTGATAATACATTAGCAAATATCTTCTTCCGTTCTGTGGGTTGTCTTTTGGCTTTAATGATTGTTGTCTTTGGCCAAAGATGGGTGGATGGAACTAGAGGTCATTATGCTAAATGAAATAAGTCACTCAGAGAAAAGTAATTATCATATGATTTCACTCATGTGTGGAATTTAAGAAACAAAACAGGGGAACATAGAACAAGGAAGGAAAAAATAAAACAAGATGAAATCAGAGAGGAAGACAAACCAAAAGAGACTCTTAACCATGGGAAACAAACTAAACCAGCAGGTGGAGAGAAGTTTGGAGGGATGGGGTAACTGTGTGATGGGCTAAGGAGGGCACGGGATGCAATGAGTACTGGGTGTTATATGCAACAGATAAATCATTGAACTCTACCACTGAACTAATGATATGTTATATTTTTATTAATTGAATGTAAATGAAATAAAATAACAGAATCTAAAAAAAAAAAAATGTGGGAAGGGACAACATGGGCCTACTTTCCCCTTAGCTTTTTTGTTTCCAATTCCTTCCTTTCCTTTAGTTCCTGCCTGTGTAAATGCAAAGTTTTTAGCTTTGTCAAGGAAACCTGAAAGTCTGAGAAAAAGGTGACTACTTCTTTTACCATTTAAAATTTGGAGATTAAATAAAAGGACACTAATCTTTTAAAACCTACTATGTGTTGGGCACTCTGCTAGGCACCCCATATATGCTAATCCTTATAATCCTAAATCTGTCTTATAAAATATTATTCTAATTTCACAAAACAGTGAAGAAGTCTTTGTAAAGGAAACAGATTTGTTCATGGTGGTGTAACTAATAGCTAGCAAGCAAGATTTGAAACCAAATATCCCTATACACACTACATAAATATTATTTTCAAGATGAGAAAAGCAGCTGATAAAAATTACTGGGGCACTGATTGATGCCTTCCTTCCATCACAATGGATAGAATGGAAAATAATTTTCACGTGTCTTTACTTCTTTTCCTCCTTTTTTCTCCTCATCCTTTATCTCTTCAAAAAATGTTTTAGGCTGAGACTAGAGTGGATAAAACAAACCCAACCCCATTCTTGGGATAGTTATATTCCAGTAGGTAGGATATGAAAAATAAACAAAGAAATAAATATATGTTGGGTAGCAATGAGCACCGTGAAAAATGTAAAACTGCAAATGAAGATAGAGAGTGAGGAGGTAAGGCCATTTGGGGGTCATTTTGGTGGTACTCTCTGGGAGGTCTTTGTCATAGCATATAATTTGAGCAGACCTAAATGAAATGAGTAAGCAGAAGGAATGGTAAGTGCAAAGGCCCTGAGCAGAACCTCGCTTGGAGTAATCAGGAAGAGCAAATATCTTAATAAAAAATGACTGAAAACTTGATGATTCACAGACCTGTACCCCTGAGGCAAATAATACACTGTATGTTAATATAGAAAAATGACTGAAAAACAGGAAGATAGGGAGAAAATAGGAGATTAAGTCAGAAAGACATCTAAGGAATAAATCACATAAGACCTTGCAGGCCATGGTAGGGCTTCAGCTTTTAGGTGGAGTAAGAGGCAAAAAGCTACTAACGGGTGTTGAGGTAGAATAATGACATGATTTTATGCAAGAGATGGATGACGCTGGTAAGAAGTATTCAAAGTCTGGATATATTTTACTTATAGCCAACGGGACATACAAATGAATTAGATATGGAGTATGTGAGAAAGAGCTGATAAGAAAAAATTCATGTCACAAGTCACTGTAAGCATGTTATATGCCAAGAATTTGGATGAGGAGAGGAATACTCTGAGGTCTTAAACGTAGCTACGGTGTTGGTCTACGACATCGTTCCACCCGTCTTGTGGATTTTGCAGTCCTCTTTCCTTTGACTTTCGTGTTGAGATTCTGGAGATATCTTTTCTATCCAATTTATACAGCATTATCAAGTTGTTGTTCATACAAATTTGTTCCAGGGAAGTTCGATTTTTGTCTCTTTCCTCCTAGTTTGTTTGAAATTTTAAACAATTGTTTAAGTCTGAATCTCTCTAATAAACCCTTTAGAAATGAAAATGCCATGTTTAATGGCACAAGACATATCAGATAGTTTGGATTCTTGTACTACCAGAGAAATGTTCATTAGAAAGAAATCTGGCAGCAATACTGCCATTGCTACATTCAAGTTAAAAAAAAAAAAATCTAACAATGCAAATGCAAAGCCAAGAAACTGTGTTTGTTATCAAGTTATTCTATCAATGAGGAAAATTTCTGTGCTGCAGATTCAAACTTTGTCAGGAATGGTCGGGCAAGGAAGAAGAGAGATTCTATAAATTTTAAAATTCTTGTGACACCTAAATTTTCAGTTGAAATCAAAGTTTCCTGGGAAGGGGCAGGTGATGACTTCTTTAGCTCCAATATGCTAGATACTGTTCTTAAATTATTGTAATATTGTGTGGAAACCATGCATGCTAAGGTAGAGTTGAATGCCCAGCTACCACTCTGCAAGTACGGATCATATGCAATTATAGAATTTCCCAACTCATTTGTTTCCAAATACTGATGGAGTAGTTGGTGATTTTTGATGTGTGGCTTCTGAGAGCTGCACAAAACTGATCTCAAAACTCTATTTACCTCACAACTCTATTAGTTGGGGCTTGGTAATGAGAGGCTTTCCCACCATTCACATACACCCTCCTTATCTCCCCTCCCCCTTTTTTTCCTATATACTTTAAAACTTAGCTGCCTTTTTTTTTTTTTTTTTAAAGAGTGTATTCCCAGTGTGGAGCCCAGTGTGGGCTCAAACACATCACCCTGAGATCAATACCTGGGTGGAGGTCAAGAGTCAGATGCTTAACTGACTGAGCCATGCAGGTGCCCCTAAAATTCAACTGCGTAAGCCTACTTTTTAAAAGCCCATTTTGAATTAGCTACATCATGTCAGGCAAGTTACCTGATATGAGTGGACCTCAATCCTTAACTAAAATGGAAAATTCAGGTAGGGAGCAGGGCATATAAAAAATAACAATTCAGGGCACCTGGGTGGCTCAGTGGGTTAAGCCGCTGCCTTGGGCTCAGGTTGATCTCAGGTTCCTGGGATCGAGTCCCACATCGGGATCTCTGCTCAGCAGGGAGCCTGCTTCCTCCTCTCTCTTTCTGCTTGCCTCTCTGCCTACTTGTGATCTCTCTCTGTCAAATAAATAAAACAACAACAACAACAACAAAAAATTCAGTACACAAGAACATTTTCACACCAATTGAGAAGTTCCACACAAATGCATATTGAAGAATTAAGAGCCAGGGAAATAATAAGACTTTTCAAAATACTTTGGGGGTAGAGAGATGCATAGAGAGGATTTCTATGTCACTTGCGCACTGAGTCAGGGCAGTGGAGAGAATATTAGCCATATTTGACCCCAAAGACTTATCAGACTTTTGTTCCAGACTGGCATGACAAATACGTGTTATCTCATTTGTAAATTCCAGATCATTGCTAATGGCTGCCCAGAACAACATGTTAAGAAGTATTCTAATGTGTATTTTGGACTAATCAGGACGGAGATCTATTACTGATGTCATGGATCATACTGATGCTATAATATCAAAGTGAGAAAATGGAGGCATTGAAGCACATGACTTGCTAGTTTTCCCTTGCATTAGACAACTGGCTTTAAGGGTTTTATTATGCATTTGAACATTAGTGGCTTTATGCCAAATGTGTATGACTGGATTCCCTTGAAGTTATTTTCTTTGTATGAGTCCTTGAGTTTTTATGTTCAAATTATTTGTCTTAAATGCCTATGTAGTTGTTCTTCACACTGTATAATTAAGAAGTATGAATTGTTGACATAAATGACTCTACTTCCTTTGCAAAGAACACTATAATGCTTTAAGATAAAAACCTTGACTTTTAAAAAAATTAGATTGCATTTGAAAAACTAATCCCTATTCATATTCAGCTATTTAAAAATTATAGAAAAGTAAAGAGAATAGGTTAAAACCCTGCACAATCCTGCATGAACTCAGTTTGATCTATCATATAGTATTTTGGTGAATACAATTCTATCTTGTTTCCCATCATATGTATAGGTAACCTATTTTATAGATACATATGTAAATGGATTGTATTTAGATTTTTAAGTAAATATAGAATTGTGTAGCTACACATACCCTTTTATGACAGCTTTAAAAACCCTAATGTAACAATTTAGTTTCTTATTTTGATAGGAAAAAAAAAAAGACATTTTAATAAATGCTCCAAATCCTAAATGACTAAGAGAATGGGAGAGTAGACAATGGTAATGGAGGAATCTAAACACGTTGGGGTAGATGCAAAGCAGATGAAAGAGTGCAGAATAATTTAGAAGAAAGGAGAAAGATGAAATATAGGTGCTAGAAGAGGATGATCCCAACAAATATGAAACCTAATCATGTTTGGTATTTTGGAAAGGTCTTAGACATAGTAGCATTTTGAAACTCTTAAGGCACATGTGAGAAGTGTGCTAAAAACAAAAGGAATTATTGAAAGACTAAAGTTATCTGAGATGTCCTCCTCCACTTCACTCAAGTAAATATACCTTCTTTCAATTTACCAGTGAGGAAAGTTTTACTCCCTGGAGAATTGTAACTAGAATGTTTTTGCAGAATTATGGAACTCAGGCATTGGAGGGCAGGATGATGTAGTTCACTGACATTCAGGAATTGACTAACACTGACCAGTGTGACCTCCACGTCACAGAACATCGACTCTGAGGTATATATATATATCTCTAGCCAAAAGACTGCAGAATTCGCCTCTAAAGAAACTTACTTATACAAAAGAAAACATCCCACACACTGATATTCAGGATTTTCCAAAAAAAAAAAAAAAAATGGCCACCTGGCACCTAACAGTCAGACCCACCATTAACAAACATGGAGATTCCAATCAGCTTTGCATACTGTAAACTATGGATATACAGCCAGGTTACACCAGATGTTTTAGTAATGGTCTCAGTAAGAAAGACAAAAACAACTAATAAAAATTAATAAATTGGCAGAAATAGTGTCACTGAAAAGAATAGAAGATAACCTCAATAATAAGATAACTGACATGAATAAATAGAACCAAATGATATAAAAAAGGACAGAGTGTTAAAAATAGGATAGCAGAGATTTGAAAGTTAACAGAAGAATTAGAAGATAAACTTGGGTAAATACTACTAAGACTGGAACAATGGGCTGTATGTTAGTTTCCTAGAAGTACCATGACAAACTACCACAAACTTGGTGGCTTAAAATAGCAGAAAGTTATTCTGTCACAGCTCTGAAGTCCAGAAGTCTGGAAAAAAAAAAAAAAAAAATATATATATATATATATCTTAGATACAGACCTTGCATTTTACATAAAAATTAACAAATTAACTAAAATTGGATAATAGACTTGTGAAACAGGAGAAAATCACTACGACTTTGGGTTTGGTAATGAGATTTCAAATATAATTACCAACACCATCCATGGTAGAAAAATTTGATAAATTGGACTTTACTAAAATTAAAAGCTTTTGCTCTGTGAAGGACACCATTAAGAGAATGAAAAGGAAAACCACAGACAAGTAGAAATTTTTGCGAAATGTGTATCTGATGAAGTACCTATATCCAAAATATATAATAAATGTTAAAGACTGAACAATAATAAAATACATACACCGACTGAAAAAAAAGAGTATAAGAACTGAACAGACACCTCATCAAAATTTACATATGCCAAATAATTATATGAAAAAATGTTCAACATCTTTTGTTGTTAGGAAATTGCAAATTAAAACAATGAAATACTACTAAGCATCTATTAGAATGTCCCAAATCCTAAACACTACCACCAAATTCTGGTAAGACATGAAACATCAGGAATGCATTCATTTCTGGTGAAAATGCAGATGGTATAGCAACTTAGGAAAACTGTTAGTTTCTTACAAAATTAAACACAGTCTTACCATATGATCCACAATTGCATGCCCAGGTTTACCCAGAAGATTTGAAAAAATATCTACATAAACCCTTCTTGTGAATGTTTATTGCAGCTTTAATCATAATGGCCCCAAACAGGAAGCAACAAAGAAGTCCTTAAGAGACAGATCGATACACAAAATGTGATACATCCATCCAATGGAAGTTTTGTCTGCATCACCCTTTTGGTCAGCACAAAAAACTCTAGAAGCCCACTGTAAAAAAATAATTTGGTCACTTAGGAATGGTCTTTTTTTTGTTTATTGTCCTTTTCTATTTCCTAAAGGTAGAAGATTGGATAGGTCCTCTACATTCATATGTTTTGTGGTTGCAGCTCTTTTGATTTGAACATGTTCTAGAATCAGGGTACACTGTCCATAGACTGCTGGTCCAAAATCCCCACCATAAGCTCTCAGCTCCAGACTGCATATGAAATGTCTCTCAATATCTACTTAGATCTTATAGCTCTTCAGAAAAGAAAATCCTCTGCCCTTTATTTCAGTATCTAACAACCCATATTTTTATTATTTTTTTTAGGATGAAGTTTAACAACCCATATTTTTAAAAAAAAATTTTTTTTATCTAATCCAGGGTTTCTTAACCAGTGGTCTGTACTGAAATCACCCGCTATAGGGTTTGTTTTTGTTTTTTTTTTTTTTTTTAATTGATGAGAGATTCTGATGCAGCATATCCGGAATGAGAACCAAATTTTTATAGTTCTAAGATATTCCATGAGTGCTTCTGCCCTCACTACCCAGTAGAGACTGCTAATTAAATCAATCTCACTGAGCTCTGAACCTAGGTCACATAAAGAAATTTTTAGCAGAATTCTACCACATGGCACAGGAAATGTCTAACTGACAAGCAGAATAATAGGAATACCATTACTATTTGTGGCAAAGCGAGCAGAGAACCAGAAGGAGCCTGTGAAACCCTGGGAGCAGTCCTTTTGAGTTTCAAACACTGACATGTTGTTAAATATTCGATATATCTGAAATTGAGTATCGTATCCCAATGTGAACTGATGTAAGCTTCTGGGAAAATTTTGCCCAAGCCATCCTGCACTGCTACTGGAAATCTGCAGTGAAATTGGATGGAAGGCTTTGTTTCAATCTGTTCCAATATTCCCATGTAGGATAAATTAGCACATGAATCCCCATGTAGGATAAATTAGCCAGAGAGAATAGGAGCTGAATGAGAAGGACTGGCAGGCAGTCTTTTTGAATCACATACCAGATCCATATTTACACTTCCTATTTGTCGCTTCTCTCATTGAAATGGACTCATGTGTGAAATGAAAGAAATGTGGGCCTATCACTAAAACTCTACCTTGGAATGGATGACAAGGGAATGGATTGATGGATGGGTAGCACAGAAGCCTACACAGGTTCCATTTGCCAAACCAATGAACATCCGTTTATGCAATGAATCTGTCTAATAATTTGTGTTGATGATGATTTGGTAGCAAATTAAAATTAATTAGAGAAAATTTCCTTTCTTACTGTGCTGATGAGGCTTCCAAAACTGTGCTCTGTTGATTTCTCTTCTGAGAATTAGTTACCTTTTTGTTACCCACATTCATAACATGGCACCTTCCTTTCTCTCACGGTGTTTCCACGCTCCTTTGCAATGCAATGATCCCTAGATCAGTGATATTAGTATCAGGTTTTCATGAATGTAGAGTCTCAGACCCCATCCTAGGCTTATGAAACTGGGATCTGTCCTCTACCAGTGCCTCCAGATAATTAGTACATTCATTATTGCAGTTTGTGAAATACTGATACAGTAGGTATAAGTCAGAGTGTTACGTAAACAGATCAGGAGTTTTAGAGTTTTAGATTGTTATATTTAGTTGAATACACCTGGAACACCCCCCCCCACTGTTTTTTTCTTGTTTTGAAGCCATCATACTTCAATGATCAGTTTTTTCAGGAATGGTTACCACCTGGCTAATACTTTTCAGACTCCAGTCCAGAATTTTCCCAGCTTTAGATGTATATCCAACTTTTCTCCTGCTTTCACTCTTGCTATATCCCTGGAGTAACTTCATCGCTCATAGAGGTTGTTTCATTGCACCAAAGTTATCTGTTTATCAGTCTTTCCTACCTGACTGTAAATTCCCCCATGATATGATTTATAACTACATCATTTTGGTGTAGCACACTAAGAGTGACACAGTGTGCTAGACACAGTGGACACAATGAGTACTCAATTAACTTCACCAGCAGAAAAGCGTGGAGGAAAGGTAAATTAGATGATCGGTGGTACAATTAGCTAGGTGGCTGCCAAGGGGAGCCTTAATGAAGAACTAATATCCGGGAAGAGGGAAATGATCATGTAAGACTGTACACCTCTCAACTTGCTCATTGTGTTCAAGTCTGGGTTTTCATCTCTGAGGGCATTTGTATATGACTCTTGTATCTAAAGTTTTAGAGTTTTATTTAAAGGTTTTTTCTTAGAATTTATTTATTTAGAGTTTTATTTAAAGTTTTAGATACTCTTGTATCTAAAGTTTTAGAAAGCACTCAAGCACTCAAGTCTGGGTCCTACCCCAGGCCAACTTAGCAACCTTAATAATTTTGGTGGTGTGGGCCAAATCTTTGGTATTGTTTTAAAACCTCCTCACAAGTGCCTGGGTGGCTCATTTGTTAAGCACTGGACTCTTGATATGGCTCAAGTCATGATCTCAGGGTCGTGAGATCAAGCCCTGCATGGGGCTCTGCCCTGAGTGTGCTCTCCCTTTCTCTCTGCACCTTCCCTGCTCACACACACATGTACTCTCTCTCTCTTTTTTTCTCTCTGTCTCTGAAAAAAAGAAAAAAAAAGTAAATAATAATAAAACAAAAAAAAACCAAAAAACTCCTCAGTAAATGTCATCCACTGTTCTAAGAGGATTGTCTAAACCTAATATATAGGTAGAAATGAAACCAAAATGCTGAAAGTTTGGGGATACAGGAATTGGATTATCGACTGAATTCTTTTGACCATGAGTATCCTAGAAAAAAAAATGACTTTGTGAAAGCAACAGAGTTAGCTTTCAATTTCTGTAGAGCTGTCATGTGAAAAAGGGTGTTTTTAATGAATCCAGAAAGTACAATAAAGATCAATAAAGAGAAATTTAAGAGAGGTCAGTTTCAATTCAATATATGGTAGGTATAACATTTTTAAAGACATATACTCAGGTGTGAAAAGAAAAAAAAAAGTCTTTATCTTATGCTTCTCAAACTCAACTTAACCTCTCTGTCAAACCCCCATTTTACTTGAGGCAGAACCTATAATCTTAGTCATTTCTGGTTAAACTCAAGTGCTGCAGTATTTTCTGAGTCATTTCAGGTTTAAAGTTCAGTGAAGTCAAAATTCTTCCTTCCCCACCCCCGGAGGTTCATAAGTAGATTTTGCATGGCTTATGTAAAATCTAGTTTTTGCATAAGCAAAAACTTATCCTGGTTTCATGGAAAGATACCTTCTCCATGGACTTTCTTCTTTTCCAAGAAATAAAATTTCAGCATCTTCTGAAATTTAACTTGTCTTCACTGGGCTGTGGCCACTGAAAGGGCACATCCAACAAAATGTCCACATCTCCAACTGGAGTTCAGTTTTTTGAGTCATCATGGAGCTTTTTAGCTGTGGTAAACATACTTCAGATACATCAGCTCTCCTGTCTCAGATAATCTTTGAAACCTTCTGAGGGGCACAGGACAATCTGAACATCTCTGAAACTATTAAAGAACTGTAGTAGCTTCAGGGTTGGTTCTTCTGCCTCTGGCATCACATTCAGTTAACTCTACTGATTCCTTCCCGAGCTTCAGGTGCCTGGAAATTCAGAACCTTCCTTTCTCAAATACATTTGATGGTTCATCCTCCCCCAAATATATCCACATATACAGATCAGTAGATAATGCTTCCAAATTATCATCTAGTCATGTAAAGTAGGACATGTCAAATATATCTATTCAAAATAAAATGGTCCAGATAGACCACTTTTAAGAAAATGGTCAAGAAAATTCAAGATTATGGCATAAGGTCAGATTAAATACCTAGTTGCTGCTTCCACAGTCATGCAGTTCTTGAGAATCTCCAGGAGAGTTTTTAAAAGCTCACATTCCAGGAACCTCTCCATTTTTACTTATTCAGAAGTTTGAAGAAGGAAAGGTACGTATTTTTCTGTATAGCTTCAGTCACTAAAATTACTGTAATACTATAGAGCCCACAGCTTTCATCCAGAGAATATTCTTTCCCTGGTAGATACACTGTGACAGATCTTTGAGTCCATTCTCAAGGATGTGCAGAGAGGGCAAAGAGATCATTACAGTGACCTCATGACCCATGCCCTGGACTCGTACCTCCCTCTGGGGTTACCAGTCTTTACACTGCTCTGCTTGCCCGGGCAAAAGGAGCAAGAAAGATCAAGCTTACAGCCCATGAAGAAGGAGTGAGCACACAATCATTGGGACTATGCAGAACTATTCTTGCTGACCTCTGCTGCAAGAGAATAACCACCCATAAAACAGTCTGCTTTCCTTCAGGTAAATGGCAACTCTCCACAAGGGAAGCAAAAGCCAACATCAAAGCTGCCTCAATTTTCCCAGGGAGCTTTTGGGTATCCATATGAGGTTGTATTTGAGGTATCTGCTTGTGGTTAAAATACCTAGGTAAAACATATGTGAGGTGTGTCCCGTGTGTGTATATTCCCTGCCTCCCTCAAACCAAAGCAGCAGTTTTAAATGCAAATGTTTTTGCAATCATCAGTTCATTTTGAGAGAGTGAAATGAATATACTTTTATATCTAAAGTAGAGCAATGTCCTCTTCTCTCTCTCTGCCTGCCTCTCTGCCTGTTTGTGATCTCTGTCAAATAAATTAAAAAAAAAAAAATCTTTAAAGTAGAGCAATGGCTAGACCACTCACATGTAAACAGTTATTTTGCTTTGTTTTGTTTCCAAAAACAATAGATGTTACTAATTACTCTACTAAAGCCGGGCTTGGTGCAAGTCCTGTTGTCTTATGTCTTACTCAGACCCGTCTTACACCTGTGTATCTGCTTTCATTGCCAACTAATTATGTCATACTATTTTAAGTTAGGAGAGTCTGGAATCTATTTTTAAGCCTGGGAAAGGAACAAGTTTCCAGAAAAAGGTTAAAAATATGAAAAAAGGAGGGGATGGTCCTGGTGAGGATGGCTGACAACAGGCTTGAGGGTATCTGTTAACAATCAGGATGTACTGCTACCTTCTAGAGCTGCCACTGGCTAGGGCAGAGAGCACAATATATTAAACCTGAGTAAACTGAAATGTTAATTAAATGTGTCTCACCTCCCATAATTTGGCTTTAAGTCCTGAATTATAGAGATCTGGAGTTCTCAATGACAAGTTCTCTTCCCTGTAAACTTCCCCTGCACTGGGTGTTGTCCAGTGCCCTGGGAGCTGCCCTGAGTCTCATGCAGCCTAGATCAGAGGCAGAGCATGGTCTATGGTCTACGCTTGTAGGGACATATATCTTTTAAGGAGGAGTTTGAAATAATACACAGTCTATCCAGAAAATGAAAACTACCCTTCTCTGTTTTTAACTTCTGACATGCAATGGAGGTAGTAAGATCGAAAGTTCTGCCATTATTTCTGCTAAATTCCATCTTTCAGGTATAAAAAGATCCACAACAGAAAAAGCAAGGATAGGAAGAGGCAGATAATAGAAAAATTAATATGAAAAATCTTCCACTTGTAGGTACCTAACATCATGTTAGTCCATACAGGGACAAAGAACGAATTGACTCACTGTCCCTCACAAAGGGGGAACTTATAAAAAGAAAAAAGAAAGAAGAAAAAAAGAAAGAAGAAGAAAAGGAAGGAAGGAAGGAAGGAAGGAAGGAAGGAAGGAAGGAAGGAAGGAAAAGAAAAAAAGAAAGACAAAGAGAAAAAGAAAAGGGAAGTGAAAGGCAGAAAGTGGTTAATTCCCTGATTTCTCTTTCTGCTGCTTCCTTATTGGTATTTAGAAATGCAGTAGATTTCCACACGTTGACTTTGTATCCTGCAACATTACTTAATTTTCTATCAATTCTAGCAGTTTTTTGGTGGAGTCTTTGGGGTTTTCTATACAGAATATCATGTCTTTTGCAAATAGTGAAAGTTTGACTTCTCCCTTGACGACTTGGATGCCTTGTATTTCTTTTCTTTCTTTTTTTCTTTCTTTCTTCTCCCCCCGCCCCCGATAGCTGTGGCTACTACTTCCAGTACTGTGTTAAATAACAGTAATGGGAGTGGATATCTCTGGCTTGTTCCTCACCATAGAGGAAAAGCTCTCGATTCTTCTTAATTGAGGATGAGATTAGCTGTGGGTTTTTCAGAGATGGGCTTTATTTTGTGAGGTATTATCCCTCTATCCCTACATTGTTGAGGGTTTTTATTATGAATGGGTGGTGTACTTTGTCAAATGCTTTTTTCTGCAACTAATGAGAGGATCATATGGTTCTCGTCCTTTCTTTTATTAATGTGGTATGTCACGTTGTTTGCTTTGCAAATGTTGAATCACGCTGGCAGCCCAGGAATAAACCCCACTTGACTGAGGTGAATGATACTTTCAGTGTACTGTATGAAGCTTTTTCAAAAAATTAAAAAGAAGTACTCTATGATCCAGCAAATGCACTACTAGGTATTTATACTATGTATTTACCCAAAGAACAGAAAAATACTGATTCAAAGGGGAACATGTATCTCAATGTTTATAGCAGCATTATCAACAATAGTCAAATTATGGAAAAAGCCCAAATGTCCATCAACTGATGAATGGGTAAAGAAGATGTGGTATAGACATACATTGGAACATTACTCAGCTATAAAAAAATATGAAATCTTGTCATTTACAATGACATGGATAGAGCTAGAGAATATTATGTTAAGTCAGAGACAAATAACATATGATTTTTCTCATATGTGGAATTTAAGAAACAAAACAAATGAATATGGGGGGAAAGAGGCAAACCAAAAAGCAGACTTTTTTTTTTAATTATTTTGTTACTTAACATACACTGCAATATTGGCTTTTGCAGTAGAATTCTGTGATTCTTCACTTACATACACCCCCAGTGCTCATCACAGGTGCCCTCTTTAATACCCATCACCCATCTAGGCCTACCTCCATCCATCTCCATCAACCCTAAATTTTTTCTCTTTCATTAAGAGTCACTTATGGCTTGTCCTTCTGTTGCCTTTTTTTTTTCTTTCCCCCTTCCCGTACGTTCATCTGTTTTCTTTCTCTGGTATTTGTCTTTCTCTGACCTATTTTACTTAGTATAATACATTCTAGTTCTATCCATGTCATTGTAAATGACAAGGTTTCATTCTTTTTGGTGGCTGAGTAATATTCCATTGTGTATATGTACCACATTTTCTTTATCCATTTTTCAGTTGATGCACATTTGGGCTTTCTCCACAGTTTGGCTTTTGCTGATGGTGAGGATGTGGAGAAGGGGGAACCACTTGCACTGTTCGGGAGAGCAAACTAGTGTAGCCACTCTGTAGAACAGTTTGGAATATCCTCAGAAAGTTAAAACTAGTAGTTCTAAAGAAAAGTTAAAACTACACAATGATCCAGAAGTTGCATTACTAGTATTTACCAAAAGGATATGAAAATACAAATTTGAAGGGGTACATGCACCTGATGTTATAGCAGCGTTACCAACAATAGCCAAGAAATGGACTCTTAACAAAAGAGAACACACTGAAGGTTTCTGGAGGGGTTGTGGGTAGTGGAATGGACTAAATGGGTAAAAGAGGTTAAGTAGTGTACTTGTGATGAGCCCCAGGTGTTGTATTTAAGTGATGAGTTACTGATTTCTACACCGGAAACTAATATTAGACTGTAGGTTAACTGGAATTTAAATAAAGTTTAGAGAAAACAAAAGAAAATGGTTAAATCAAAAATGATTCTGTTTGAACTTTATTTGTAATCAAGAAGAAACTAAATATAAGCTTTCTAAATTGTTTTATGTTTCTTTATTTTCTTTCTCAGGTTCAAGCCATACCTAATGCCAGATGCTGGAAGCCACCCTATATGGACCCAGAAAAGAAAATGCTGTGTAATAGGACAAAAAAGTTAAGTAATTTGGACCAGATCACACAAGTAAGTGATAACAGGGTGTGTGTCAAGATTCAAACTCAAATCTCTTTCTCAGTTCCCTCGTGTAAAATGGGGTAATGGTACTCTCTTCATAGGATCATTGTAAGAATTAAATACTGTTATATAAGAAAATTGCATAATATAGAACGTACTATATAATGTCAAAAACTCATACCATTATCACTGTTATTATTAATTAGCAGTTCAATAGACTTGTTACCTCATCAAACAGGTACTGACTTTTTTTGGCAAGAACTCAAAAACAAAGGTGAGGTTTTTATCAATAACAAGGATAATAATAATATGAGAAATGATAAAATAGTTTAGGCCACAATAACAAACAAAGCTCAAATCTCAGTAGGTTAAAACAATGAAGATCTAAGTCTTGAGAGTCAGCTGGGGGTCATGCTCCTCATGGTTCTCATGCCTGACTCCAGGCTAATGGCGCCTCCCTTTCTTTCAGTGAGTGTTGGTCTTTGTGGCAGAGGAAGGAAGAGAACAGAGCTCAGCATACCCTGGCCCTTAAAGCTTCTACCTAGAAATGAGAGGGCACTTCTTGTTACATGTCATTTACCAAATAACCACATGGTTAGGGAATCACAATGCTATATGTGCCCAGATTGAGAGAGAACCAGAATATTTGTAAGACCTAAAGCAAGTCATCATACTGACCATATGCTAAAGTCTCACATGACAGTTATGGTAATGTGTGATTTTATACATGCTTCCGTCATCATGACAATTCGAAAAGAGGCCTGTTTCCAATCTATACACGAGGACACTGACAGTCAGGGCAGGTAGAAGACCAGTCCAAGTACATAGAGCTGGTAGGTCACAGATCCAACATCTGAATTCAGATCTTGGTATACACTCCCTCCCTTATCTACTCATGGACTTGGAAACAATTTGATCTTGATGTTTTCCTTCCTTAGGTGGTACCACAGGGGAACAGAAACATTTTGAACATAGTGTCATAGCTTAAGAACCAAAATATGAACAAAAGTGCTCTGCAATAAGATAAAGAAGAATTGTCCTGAATTAGTTCTCTGCATCATCCTCAACATCATAATCATTATTCTTATATTAAAAAGAATGTCAGGTAGATGAATGGATAAAAAAGATGCAATATGTGTGTGTGTGTGTATATGATATAGGATATATATGATATATATAGTATATAGGATATATATGTGTGTGTATATATGTATATAGGATATATATTATATATATATACACATACACACACATATATATCGCATCTTTTTTATATATAAAATATATATATCCTATATACACATATATATCCTATATACATATATATCAATATATATAATTAATATTATATATTCCTATATATAATATTCCTATATATATATAGAAAATTTACTCAATAATAAAAAAAAAAAAACCAAACAAACAAACCTGAAATCCTGCCATTTGCAATGACGTGGATAGAACTATAAGGTATTATGCTAAGTGAAATAAGTCAATCAGAAAAGGACAATTATCATATGACTTCACTCATATATGGAATTTAAGAAACAAAACAGAGGAGCATAGGGGAAGGGAGGGAAAAATAAAATGACAAAATCAAAGAGAGAGACAAAACATAAGAGACTCTTTTTTTTAAAATACTTTATTTATTTGAGAGAGAGAAAGAGCATGAGAAAGGTGGAGAGGCAGAATGCAAGGGAGAAGCAGGCTTCCCACTGAGCAGGAAGCCAGATGTGGAGCTCAATCCCAGAATCCTGTGATCATGACCTGAACAGAAGCCAAACACTTAATGACTGAGCCACTCAAGCGCCACCCACTCCCCACTCCCCCCCCCGCCCCGCCCCAAGGCCAATAAGAAACTCTTGAACATAGGAAACAAACTAAGGGTTGCTGAAAGGGGAGAGGGTTGAGGGAATGGGATAACTGGGTGATTGATTTAAGGAGCACTGGGTGTTATGTAAGACTGATCAATCACTGACCTCTACCTCTGACACCATTAATACATATGCTAATTAATTAAATTTAAATTTAAAAAGAATGTCAGGTTCTGAACAGAACAGGCCTGCTATCATGCTCAATTTGAAAAACAATAGGCACTCAACTAATGGGGGCTAGTAGAAATGGTACTAACATTTCCATAACTTTGCTCACTTAGGCTCCTCAAAATCTCTGTGAAAAGGTATTATTACCTCTATTTCCAGGTGAGAAAACTGAGGCTGAGTGAAATCTTGTCCTTTTGCCAGGTACCACAACTGGGACTCAGAGGGAAGCTCAGTGCTCGCTCAGCCATCCCTGGATCCCACCGACTCTGCCATGTCCACCACACATGACTATTTCCTTGGAGACTGAGTACTATGAACCTCTGGTTTTGAACTCTTTACCCTGGATACTCAACCCTGGTCTGTGTACATTTCTCTGCCTGCAAGATCTGCTATCCCCTTCTCTTGCCTTTTTGTGTTGCCAAAGTAGGCTTTTTAAAAAACTATCCAATTTTGGACATCCATGTCTTCCTGAGAATTTAAACATCATATCACTACCTTTCTTTATGGGAGTTTCCACAATAAACATTCCTGACATCTGTGCCTGGCATATAATAAGTGTCCAAGGAATTTTTAACA
This sequence comes from Mustela nigripes, assembly GCF_022355385.1. Lineage (NCBI taxonomy): Eukaryota > Metazoa > Chordata > Mammalia > Carnivora > Mustelidae > Mustela > Mustela nigripes. The sequence continues at coordinate 169,066,876 of NC_081560.1, read as the reverse complement.
GAGGACACAGTAGGAAGGTACATGGACACTAAACATGTTCAGTGCCTTTTAAAATATATGTTGACCACCTGCTGTAAGTCCTTGCGCCAGTAACATGCAAACTGATTTGGGTCCTAATCCTTGAAGGGTTCTCAAACTTGGGAAGTAAATTAGAATATAGTTCCAGCCTTACACTCTCACACCAAACAGTGTATCTCCAAAAACTTTCTAGGAATTACTAGAACCATAATTTATTTAAGAACAGAATGTCAGTTTGAGTGGTTTGAGTGTCTCCTGCCAGATGTGGAACTTTCTGTTCTCATAAAAGTGGAAACAATGGAAAAATGAAGTTTCTAGTTATGCCTTAACCATAATTATGGGCTTTCTCTTCCTCCCCAAGCAAAGCAAAATGCATTTGGGAATTGAATATACACGGGGAGACTTTCTGTGTATTTTAGAATGCTTTTCATTAGATAATTGCTTCCAATAAAATAGAAACTGATATTCTCCTGTAGCATTCAGGATGACAATTTTCTTGTATTGCTTTTATTGATTTGATTCTGTGTCTTTTTCAAGAATGCTATTGCCTTTAAATGGTTTAATGAAGTTAAATAAGTTCAAGCAATAGCAGTGATCAGCTGTTTTAATGGGATTGGGCAAACAAGTGCAGGCAGATCAGAACATTAAAAATGAATGGGCAGAAATACTGGTCAAGATGGTGGAGGAGTAGCAGACTGAGAAGACATCAGGTTGCAGGAGTTCAGCTTGATAGTTATCAAACAATTCTGAACACCTACAGACCCAACAGGAGATCGAAGAGAAGAGCAGCAATTCTAGAAACAGAAAACCGACCACCTTCTGAAAGGTAAGATGTGCACAGAAGTGATTTTGGAGCAACGGGAGGTTCGCAGTGGGAGGTGCTGGATCCCAGCAAGCGATGGAGCAATGGAGCACAAAATCCAAACTTTTAGAAGTCTGCTCCATGGAGGGACATCACTCCAGAGGCTAAGCAGGAGTGGAGCTCCCACAGGGACAGTGTAGTCTCAGGTCCCATGGGGTCACAGAAGGATCGGTGGGGGTATCTGAGTATGGGAGAGCTCCCAGGTATCAGAGCGGGGAAGACAACTACAGAGACAGAGCTGAGAAGTGAGCTCTCAGCTCAGGGTTACCTTAAACCATGATCCAAGGCACAGTCAGGGCACTGCACTTTGAGCAGGAACCCCACAAGTGGCAGATCTGGGGAGACCCACATTTCTCTGCTGGAAGAGCAGCACAGTAGGAATCTGCTGGGTTTGGAGACTCCAAACAGGGCTATGTGCCAGAGACAGAAACGCTCAGTCACAGGCCAGGTGAATTCGGACCGTGGCCGGAGACCAGGACTCTGGAATGATGATCCCTTTTCTCTGAGGATGCACTGAGGGGCAGAGCCCTGAGCTCTCAGCTCCTCTGGGTGGGAGATGGGGAGATTGCCATTTTCATTCCCATCCTCCAGAGCTCTATGGAACACGTTCAGGGAACAAAAGCTCTGAGATTGAATGCAAACATATTACATAGCCTGGCCCCTGGCAAGGCTAGTGCAATTCCACCTTGGGCAAATATATTTGAGAATCACTACAATAGGCCCCTCACCCAAAAGATCAGCAAGAACATCTAGCCAAGACCAAGCTCACTGATTAAAGAGAACAGCAGAATTCCAGAGCTAGGGGAAACCAAGTATGGAATTCATGGCTTTCTCCCCATGATTCTTTAGTCTTCCAAAGCTGGTTAAATTTAAATTTTATTTTTTTTCTTATTCATTTTTCAAACTTTTCCTCTTTCCTCTTTAAATGTTCTTTTAACTAGTTTATCTTAACAATACCTTTCTAAAAAAAACTGTAAACATTCTTATTATACTCATATTTTATACTTCATTGTATCTAACTTTATTTTTTTGTATACACATAGGGTTTATTTTCCTAAAAGGATTTGGGATACAATTTCTTCTAATAGATAAAAATCTACCCTAAATCTAGCACCGGGCTTTGTTCTAGTCTCAGGCCTGACCAAATTCTCTCTACTCTTTTTTCTTTCTTTTTCCAACCAACTTATCTTATCAATTTTTTTTTTTTTTAGAATTTTACAAAAAATTCATCTTTACAGTCACTTTCCATCCTTTCATTGTATTTATCCATATATATATAGCATTCAATATATATATATATATATATGTTTTTCTTTCTTTAAAATTTTGGGAGGTAGTTTCTTCTAAGAGACCAAAGTATACCTAAAATCAAGTGGGTGACTCTGTTCTATTCACCAGTCTAATATACATACATATTTTTAAAAATTTACATTTCTTTTTACCTCTTTACTTCTCTTCCTGGTTTAGGGTCTCTTCTGATTTGGTTAGTGCACATTATTTTGGGGTCTTTGCCACCCTTTTAGTATTTTATTCTCTCATTCATATATTTTTATCTGGATAAAATGACAAGGCAGAAAAAGTTTCACCACAAAAAAAAAAAAAAAAAAAGACAAGAGGCAGTACTGACGTCTAGTGATGTCTAGTGACCTAATAAATATGGACATTGGTAATGTGTCAGATCTAGAATTCAGAATGATGATTCTCAGGATGATAGCTGGGCTCAAAAAAGGCATGGATGATATTAGAGAAACACTGTCTGGAGAAATAAAAGCCCTTTCTGGAGAAATAAAAGAACCGAAATCTAATCAAGCTGAAATAAAAAAAGCTATTAATGAGGTACAATAAAAAATGGAGGTTCTTACTGCTAAGATAAATGAGGCAGAAGAGAGAATTAGTGATATAGAAGACCAAATGACAGAGAATAAAGAAGCTGAGCAAAAGAGAGACAAACAACTACTGGACCACAAGGGGAGAATTAGAGTGATAAGTACTACCATAAAATGAAACAATATTAGAATAATTGGGATTGCAGAAGAAGAAGAAGAAGAGGAGGAGGAGAAGGAGGAGGAGAGTGGGGCAGAAGGTATATTGGTGTGAATCATAGTAGAGAATTTCCCTAATATGACAAAGGGAAGAAGCATCAAAATCCATGAGGCACAGAGAATCCCCCTCAAAATTAATAAAAGTAGGCCCTCAGCCCGTCATCTAATATTAAACTTACAAGTCTTAGTGACAAAGAGAAAAATCAAAAAACAGCTCAGGACAAGAAGTCTGTAACAGACAATGGTAAAAATTGGCAGCAGACTTATCCACAGAGAGCTGGCAGGCCAGAAAGAACTGGCATGATATATTCAAAGCACTAAATGAGAAAAACACACAGCCAAGAATACTATATCGAGCTAGGCTATCATTGAAAATAGAAGGAAAGATAAAAAGCTTCCAGGACAAACAAAAATTAAAAGAATTGTAAACACTAAACCAGCCCTACAGGAAATCTCGAAAAGGATCCTCTAAGCAAAGAGAGGGCCTAAAAGTAGTAAACCAGAAAGGAAAATAGACAATATACAGGAACAGTCACCTTACAGGTAATACAATGGCACTAAATTCACATCTTTCAAGAGTTACCCTGAATGTAAATGGGCTAAATGCCCCAATCAAAGACACAGGTATCAGAATGGATTTTTTTTAAAAAATCAATATGCTGTCTGCAAGAAATTCATTTTAGACCCAAAGCCACCTCCAGATTTAAAGTGAGGGAGTGGAAAATAATTTACCATGATAATGTACATCAAAAGAATGCTGGGGTGGCAGTATTTATATCAGATAAATTATATTTTAAGCCAAAGGCTATAATAAGAGATGAGGAAGGACAGTATATTATACCCAAAGGGTCTGTCCAACAAGAAGATCTAAAAATTTTAAATATCTATGCCCCTAACATGGGAGCAGCAAACTATATAAAGCAGTTAATAACAAAGAAACACATCACCAATAATACAAAAATCATAGGGGATTTAAAACCTCCCTCACTGAAATGGACAGATCATCCAAGCAAAAGATCAACAAAGAAATAAAGGTCTTAAATGACACACTGGAGCAGATGGACATCATAGATATATTCAAAACATTCCAACCCAGAGTAACAGAATACACACTTTTCTCGAGTGCGCATGGAACATTCTACAGAATAGATCTCATCCTGGGTGACAAATTAGGTCTCAACTGTACCAAAATATTGGCATCATTCCCAGCATATTTTCAGACCACAATGCTCTGAAGCTAGAAATCAATCACAAGAGGAAAGTTGGAAAAAACTCAAATACATGGAGGCTAAAGAGCATCCTACTAAAGAATGAATGGGTCAACTAGGAAATTAAAGAAGAATTGAAAAAATTCATGGAAAAAATGATAATGAAAATACAATGTTCAAAATCTTTGGGACACAACAAAAGTGGTCCTGAGATGAATGTATATAGTGATACAAACCTTTTCTCAGAAACAAGAAAGGTCTCGAGTACACACCTAAAGTAGCTGGAGAAAGAAACAGCAAAGAAAGCCAAAACTCAACAGGAGAAGAGAAATAATAAAGACCAGAGCAGAAATCAATGAAATAGAAACCAAAAGCAAAGCAAAACAAAACAAAAAAAAGAAAACAGTAGAACAAACCAGTGAAACTAGGAGCTGGTTCTTTGAAATAATTAAGATGATTGAAAACCCCTGGCCAGAATTATCAAAAAGAAAAGAGAAAGGACCCAAATTAATAAAATCATGAATGAAAGAGGAGAGATCATAACCAACATTAAAAAAATACAAACAATTATAAGAACATATTATGAGCAACTATATTCCAGCAAATTTGACAATCTGTAAGAAATGGATACATTCCTAGAGATATCTAAACTACCACAATTGAATCAGGAAGAAATAGAAAACCCGAACAGACCCATAACCAGTAAGGAGATTGACGTAGTCATCAAAAATCTCCCAACAAACAAGAGCACAGGGCCACACGGCTTCCTAGGGGAATTCTACCAAACATTTAAAGAAGAATTAATACCTATTTCCTGAAACTGTTCCAAAAAATAGAAATAGAAGGAAAACTTCCAAACTCATTTTATGAGGCCAGCATTACCTTGATCCCCAAACCAGACAAAGACCCCATCAAAAAAGAGAATTACAGAGCAATATCTTTGATGAACACAGAGGCAAAAATTCTCACCAAAAAACTAGCCAATAGGATCCAACAGTATGTAAAAGAATCATTCACCACGACCAAGTGGGATTTATTCCAGGGCTGCAAGATTGGTTCAAAATCCACAAATCAAGCAATGTAATACAATACATTAATAAAAGAAAGAACAAGAACCATATGATACTCTCAATAGATGCTGAAAAAGCATATGACAAAGTACAGCATCCTTTCTTGATCTAAACTCTTCACAGTGTAGGGACAGGGGGTACACACCTCAATATCATCAAAGCCATCTATGAAAAACCCACAGTGAATATCATTCTGAGTAGGGAAATGCTGAGAGCTTTTCCCCTAAGGTCAGGAACACAGCAGGGCTGTCCACTATCAACACTGCTATTCAACATAGTACTAAAGTCCTGGCCTCAGCAATCAGACAACAAAAAGAAATTAAAAGCATCCAAATCAGCAAAGAAAAAGTTAAATTATCACTCTGCAGATGATATAACACTTTATGTGGAAAACCCAAAAGACTCCACCCGAAATCTGCTAGAACTTGTACAGGAATTCAGTAAAGTGTCAGGTTATAAAATCAATGCACAGATATCAGTTGTATTTCTCTACACCAACAGCAAGACAGAAGAAAGAGAAATTAAGGAGTCAACACCATTTACAATTGCACCCAAAACCATAAGATACCTAGGAATAAACCTAACCAAAGAGGCAAAGAATCTGTACTCAGAAAACTATAAAGTACTCATGAAAGAAAGTGAGGTAGACACAAAGAAATGGAAAAATGTTCCATGCTCCTGGATTGGAAGAACAAATATTGTGAAAATGTCTATGCTACCTAAAGCAGTCTACACATTTAATGCAATTCCTATCAAAGTACCATCCATCTTTTTCAAAGAAATGGAACAAATAATCCTAAAATTTATATGGAACTAGAAAAGACCTCGAATAGCCAGAGGAATGTTGAAAAAGAAAGCCAGAGTTGGTGGCATCACAATTCCAGACTTCAAGCTCTATTACAAAGCTGTCACCATCAAGATAGTATGGTACTGGCACAAAAACAGATACATAGATCAATGGAACAGAATAGAGAGCCCAGAAATAGACCCTCAAATGTATGGTCCACTAATCTTTGACAAAGCAGGAAAGAACATCCAATGGATAAGAGACAGTCTCTTCAACAAAGGGTGTTGGGAAAATTGGATAGCCACATGCAGAAAAATGAAAATGGATCATTTCCTGACACCACATACAAAAATTGTCTCAAAATGGATGAAAGACCTCAATGTGAAAAAAGAATCCATCAAATCCTTGAGGAGAACACAGGCAGCAACCTCTTTGACCTCAGCTGCAGCAACTTCTTCCTAGGAACATCGCCAAAGGCAAGGGAAGCAAGGACAAAAATGAACTATTGGGACTTCATCAAAATCAAAAGCTTTTGCACAGCAAAGGAAACAGTAAACAACTGACAGAATGGGAGAAGATATTTGCAAATGACATATCAGATAAAGGGCTAGTATCCAAAATCTATAAAGAACTTATCAAAGTTAATACCCAAAGAACAAAACATCCAATCAAGAAATGGGCAGAGGACATGAAAGAGATTTCTGAAAAGACATCCAGTTGGCCAACAGACACATGATAAAGTACTCTATATCACTCAGCATCAGGGAAATACAAATCAAAACCACAATGAGATACCACCTCACACCAGTCAGAATGGCTAAAATTAACAAGTCAGGAGATGACAGATGCTGGCAAGGATGCGGAGAAAGGGGAATCCTTCTACACTGTTGGTGGGAATGCAAGCTGGTGCAGCCACTCTGGAAAACAGCATGGAGGTTCCTCAAAAAGTTGAAAATAGAGCTACCCTATGGCCCAGCAATCGCAATACTGGGTATTTACCCTAAAGATAAAAACGTAGTGATCCAATGGGACACATGCACCGAATGTTTATAGCAGCAATGTCCATAATAGCCAAACTATGAAAAGAACCTAGGTGTCCACTGACAGATGAATGGATAAAGAAGAAGTAGTGTGTGTGTGTATATATATATATGAATACTATGCAGCCATCAAAAGAAATGAAATCTTGTCATTTGTGGATAGAACTAGAGGGTATTATGCTGAACAAAATAAGTCAATCAGAGAAAGACAATTATCATATGAACTCCCTGATATGAGGAATTTCAGAGGCAAAGTGAGGAGTTTGGGGGTTAGGGAGGGAAAAAATAAAACAAGATGGATCAGGAGGGAGACAGACCATTAGAGACTCTTAATCTCACAAAACCAGGCTTGCTGGGGGGAGGTGGGATATGGAGAGTGTGTGTTATGGACATTGGAGAGGGTGTGTGCTATGGTGAGTGCTGTGAAATGTGTAAGCCTGACAATTCACAGACCTGTGCCCCTGGGGCAAATAATACAATACATGTTAATAAAAAAAAAAAATGAGTGGGCACTTTGAGAGTGTACAAAGAGCAGGGAGGTTCTATGGAATAACAAACTATTTTCTCTATTTGTTTGGGATTCCTATTTGAAGTTTATCATAGAGATTGATTATATATCCTTTCTGTTTTTACCTGTATTAATCTGCTTCACTGTTGAGTAGCCTAAAAACTGCTTATAAGACAGCACTTGGCAGAGAACAGCCCTCTTAGAGATAGCTCCATATATTTAAACATTTGATGTTAGCTAGCTCTCTGGTAAAGTGAGTTAAACACAGCCTAATGATTGAGGTGAATAACAAGTATAGAAGAGTGGTTAAGAAGATTGGTTTTAGCAACACAAATCCTGCATTAATCAGGACTTTGCTATTTACTAACTCTACCTATTTACTAACTCTGCAATGAAAATACAAGCAGTATTATCCTCATAGAGTTGTAATGAGATTTAAATAATATTCTATAAGCAAAGTGCTTATAGGAAACAGTGGGCTATAAATGCTATCTATTACAATAGTTCAGGGACTTCACAGATATTTTTCTTGGTGACTAGATGATACCCTGCTTTTTCTGCTTTTTAAGGGAGGGCAAAATTAGCTCTACATAGGGTATGTGAAAAACAAAAAAATCACAAGGACCCACTAACAAGATATAGTTTTAGAGCTCTGGTAGACTATAATACTGAGTCTAATTCCCAGTTCCCTCCTTTTTTGTTTTGTCTAATAACCATCGATCGTCCTCCATTTCTTTGTGAGCAGGGTAACAGGTTTGGATAAGCCAAATCCAGAGCTCTGGGGAGGAAGGGCACAGGCAGGAGGGCCTTGAGTATCTCTCTCTAATAATGCCAGAAAGCTCATGTAAGTATCATCTGTTGAGGCCTCAAACCCATAGGTAATGCTACCATCCAGGCTTCCACAGAAGCCTTACAGAACCAGACCCTCATTATATTCACTGTCAGTCTCATAGCCTGGACGTTAAAATTGCACCAGGGTAGGGGAACTGTGGACTCTACTTTCTTGGAGGGAGCTGTTCATATACCAGAGACATCATCATCCTTCCTGTGCTAGTATGGATGCCATGCCCTGCGTAGATGGAAGTCTGAAGCATGATTTAGGTCTCATTACATCCACATGGCAAGAACAAATATTCCTGGGATAGAGAAATTAGTATATGAAAATATGGAAGTATGAAAAGCACATTGGTTTTCTGTAACTGTGTGTCGATGGGATTAGCTAACTAATGAACTTCAAGGAAACCAAGAAACCTGACTTGCATTCTTTGTTTGCTGTTTCCATTGGCCTTGATCTGCAGCACTAGGGACTCATTAGGTCTGCATTTGAAGAGTGTGGAGGATATAATTGGTATATTGGTTAGAGCCTGGGTTTATGGTAGGTTCTATGAGCATGAATCTGGACTTCACCACCTGTTAATTTTGTCAACTTGGACAACTTGTTGGTTTCTATAAGCCTCCGTGGTAGAATCTACTGGTCTGAAACACATTGATTATACCTGTTTATTGGGTTGTTGTAAGATTAAATGTGATGGTGCATGCGAAGTGTTCAGCACAGCATGTGGTTATACATAAATGTTCAATAAACATCGGCCATTAGTTTTCAGGCTATGAATAGCAAATTAAACAACATTTGTATAGCTGTTTTGACAATTGAAAATAAAGCACATGGATATAAATCCCTATAAGATGTTTTACTTGTAGTTAGATTGCTAGACAGTAGCACTATAAAGGGAAATTTAAATATCTACTCATTTTTCTTAAAATGAAATTCCTTGAACCAGTTTTTTTAATTGGGAATTTAAAATAATTATCTTCCACTAGTTTTCTGACAAATATATTTTAGTAACTATCAAGCTATGGCAAATCCTTTACTCATTGTTAATTTGAAAATTGCTTCCCATATTTGAATTATCATCCAAACTCTGGGAACTTTTACATACAGATTATTGCAAACGATTTTAACAAGTTGTGAAATCAGTAAGTCCCAGAAATCTATTCTGAAAAAAACTTCTAGGATTGTTTCCAATGACCTGTCAGATTTCAGAACCCTTATAATAGATAATGTTTCAAGTCTGAAGTCTATGCATTTTCTTTGTTTTATGTTCAAATAGTAAGTTACAGTTAATTGTGTCAAACATCTCTACCTATAACATTTTCCTTCTCTTCAACTTGCACCCTTGCTTAAGTTAGAATTTTTAGCACCTGAGCTGTCACTGCTGTGGCTTCATGGCTGTCACTCTATTTCCAGCATCTCTATACCTAAAGCCATCACTCCCTTAAGCACTCAGCAATCCCAACAACATTTTCTTTACAATTTGTTAAAATGTATTTATAGCCAACGTGGTAAAGCAAGAAGTGGGCACAGATTGACTATTACAAAGATGACAAGTAAAATGATAATTTGGGGTACATACCTACTAAGTGCACTGTGATATTGTGATACGACAAATAAAAAGTATCATTTCTATGTACCATAAATAATTCCAGGCAACGTATTATTCATCATTAACTACTAATTCTCAGTGTTAGGCCAGGACTGGGTTCCATCTGGAGATAGGAAAAATGGCACCCTGCTCTACTCTCTGGAGGTAGATTGGCTGATACCAGAAGTCACAAAGCCTCTCAGGAATGCATTCAATTAACTCCTGCACCTCACTTACAAATTATCTGTAAAGTTTTTTCCGGCGAGATGAACACAATACCAGGCAAAGAGGGTGCAAGGCAAGATTTATTAAAAACACTCTCAGGTGAAGTTTCAGGGCTCAGGAGAAAGGGGAGCCAGGAAAGTTGCGCCTGGAGGAGGTGGGCACCCTCGGGCGAGGTTCCACGACTCTGGAAAGCAGAGCGGTCAAAGTTGCGCCCAAGGCAGGGAGGAGGGGGCTTTTAAGGGGTCTTGGGGAAAGCTCAGGGATCTTTTGGTGAGTTTCCCTTATTTGGATATTCCGCCTGCTCGTCAAGGTCCCATTGGTCCACTGGAGCCCGGGGCGGGGGTCTCAGATTCCTGCTTATGCCTTTGTTCTCCTGTCGGAGTTCAGGTCTTGTGGCGGGAACTTTCGCCATCTTAAGTAGCCCTTTCTGCCAGCCCAACACTGTCTAAGAGACTACGTGGGGGAAAAAAATAAAGGATTCTCACTCCTCTCTCATCCACCTTATCTTCTCTGTTAGTGAAGAGACATTTTTAAAAGTAGCCTGGCAGGTAGATATTAAGTGGCTGGCTTCAATTTGCATAATAAATTATTGTTTTTGACATGGAGATATAGCTCCAAAGAGATGAAAAGGCTTGTGATCAGAATTTAGCATATTCTCTGTGTTAGAATAGGAAAATCTATTTACATATTTTTTTTTGTTTATGTTGTTTTTCAAACACAAAGAAACTTTCTTAAAAAAGCATTGAGGGAAAAAAAAAAAGCATTGAGATCCCTATATTTTGAAAGCTAAAAATGTGTATCACATTTAACTGCAAAGTGTGTATGTACATATTTTCTATTATTGAGGTTGCAGAAATCCAAAGATTAGTCATTCAGCCTCAGCATTCAGGCAGAAAACATCTGTGTGGGGTATTGACTTTTGCTAAATTTGATATAATACTCAAGTTGTCTTTACTTCACCACTGGACACAGGTAGAAATTATTGATCCTCTGACCCACTGGATAATATCATAAGCTATTTAGGAGGCTTTTTTTGTTACCGCTTTGCAACCTGCAAAATAGCGTGTAAAGTTGAGGTGGATGGATGTCACTGTAAATATTAAAGAAATTTAAGGAAGAGAATGGGAATGCAAAAATATAAGGATTCAAGAAAGGTTACATGGAGGAGTGGGAGCTTGAAGTGGGCTTTGATACATGGTTATGGTTCAGATTTGCAGGGATTTCAAGAGAAGTGTGTCATGGCACTGGAGGCAAGTTAAACAGCTCGTATATTTAGTTTTGTGTTTATTTGTCTGCTGCTTATTTTTTTCTGTGAACATTTTAGTTGCAGTGTGTCATAAAATCTTGAGCGTAGAGCTTGGTGAGATAAGTACACACATAAATGCACATACACACATAAAAGTGGCAGTATAGACACCTCCAACACCTCATACCCGTTTCCGGGCAATATCCAGACACCCACAAAATATCATGACTCCTATAACATAGAATGGTTTGACCTATTCTTTACCTTCATGGACAAGGAATCATGTAATAGGTACCTTTGGTATCTAGCTTCTTTCATGGGTTCTATTCCTAGGAACTATACCTACATCATGGCACATAGCTCTAGATTGTTCAATTTAATTCCTTTATAGTGTCCCATTGTATGAGTAAGCCAGAATTTATTCATCTACTCCCTGGCTGATAAACATCTGGATTGCACCCCCCCCCAATCTGTGTCTATCATGAGCATTATTGCAATTGTCCTTCAGCCATCTGCTTTTATTTATTCTGGGACTATATGTAGACATGGATCTGCTGAATTATAAGGAAAGCATGTTTCACTTTAATTGAAATTACCAGTTTTCCAAAATAGTTATAAAAATTTACTTTCATAATACCAGTGTATGAGATGAGATTTCCAGGGTTTCATACCCTCTTCAACAGTATTGTTAGTCTTTTGAATTTTAACAAATTTAGAATTGTCGTATCTTCTTGATAGATTAACACTTTTGTCTTTAGAGAACACCCTTCCATAATTTTAGTAATATGTAGTATATTAGTATTTTGTGATTAATGAATTAGATTAATGAAGTGATGATTAATTAATGAATTAACTAATATGCCTAGTATTAGTTATAGTATTAGTTATTAGTATAACTGGCCAGGTTATCTTTCGGTTAGTGTTTATATAATCATTTTTTTCACCTTTTTGCTTTTTTCTTTAAGATATTTTTCTTGTAAGCATCATTCTTTTTATCCTATCTGAAAGTCTATGTCTTTTTTACCAAATTAGTTTTTCAATGTTTCATGTAATTGTTAGTATTTGGGGGTTTAAATTTATGTTATGTCCACTTTCCCCATTTGTTTTTTACTTTCTCCTTTGTTTCCTTCCTTTTTTCTTGTTTTTATTTGTATTAACTAGGTATTATTATCATCATCATCCACCTCCATAACCAGGATGACATATTTTTAATTTAGGATGATCCTGGGCATAAAACTGTGCATCATCACACAAAGATTAATATTTTAATTCTAACATCAATTTTGAAAATGCTGGACAATCTAAAAAACTTACAAAATGTTAATTCCATTTTACTTCCTTCATACTTATGTGTTATTGTTGTCCTGTATCTTAATTTTAAATTTAAATCACACAAAGCATTTTAATTACTGTGTATGTAACCAATATTATTTACATTCACTCACATGTATATTCATGTGTTGCTTTTCATTACCTCCTGCACTACCATGCTTCTAATTAATACTATTTTTACATGAAGAATTTGGTTTACTATTTTGGATGGGGGTAGGACTATTGGCATAAAATTTCTTTTTTATTTGCCTCAAAACATTTATTCTGCCTTAATTTTTAGAAGAATATTTCTGCTGAATATAGAATTTTAAGCTTGAAGCATATTCTTTTATATCATTTAAGGTAACTTTTTATTCCTTCTTGTATTGTCTCATTCACAAGTCAATTATCTATGTTCGTTATAATATATAGGTGGAAATAGCTTTCTATTTGACTTAAAAATTTTTGTTGTTCCAGTTGGTGTTTTTTTAATTTAAAAATTTTTTTATCATGTTCCTATGTATATTTTTCTTTGATTACTTTGTTCTCTTTGATTTACCAATCATCAATTATGAAAACTTTTGGCCAACATCTTTTTAAATATTATTTCTACCCCATACTTTCTCTTCTTTCCATCAAAACTAAAAAGTACATTTCTTAAATATTTCTACATGGTCCATGGGTCTTCACCTTTTTTTCAGTACTTTTCATCCATTTTGTATCTCCCTGCTTTAGCTTGGATATTTTGTTCTGACTTATTTTCCATTTCATTAATCTTCTCTTCTGCTGTGTCTAATATGTTATTAAACCTCTTAATTTTTTTCATTTAATTTATGATATTTTTAGTTCAATAATTTCCATTTGATTGCTTTTATAGATTGTAAGTTTTGGTTCAATTCTTTATCTTATCTCTTTTTTATAAAATTAAGTCTCAATTATCTAAAAACCTATATCTGAAACTCCAGATCTGAATCTATTTTATTATGGGGTTGGTTTGGTTCTTTGTTTTTGTTTTTGTTTTCTCCCTCTTTTTTGGATTTTGATTTGGTCCTGTCTCCAGGTTTAGTTGATGCTCTTGCTATAAACTAAATTCTGTCCCTATAGACAAGAATTTTCAGAATCTCTGGGGTATTATCTTTATCCAGAGAAGGTTTGGTGTTCTCCTAGAAAACAACTAATGTAAGAGAAGATGGCCTTAATCCAGTTAGCTTTTCAAATGGCTCAAGTTTGGCTCTCAGTCTTGGTGAAATCTGCTCTATACAGAATGCTATTGCTTTTTCAGAGCAGTCTTCTTACTCTTGCAACTGAAAATCTAGGTTTACCAAAGGTCCAAATCCTTATTGCTCTCTTATCCAATTTTAGTCTGCTCTGCACTTTTAGACCATAAAAGTTCAGCTTTTTAACTTAACTTTCATTAGTTAAAAACAAAAATACTACATGGTCTTTTTGTTTCATGAAGACTCAGAATCAAAAAATGCCTGAGAAGTGATGGTAATTATGAGGCTTCCTTCTCCAGGTTCCCATTTCTCCAAATATTTGGCCTTGATTATAATAATTTCTAATTTTTATATCCCCTCCCTGTGAGACTGAAGAAATCTCAGAATCTCAAATTTTGAGGATCCTCTCAGTCCAATGATGTTTAAGAATGGCAAATGTGTTAAGGAGAAAAGTGATGGAGCATGTTTGACTTACTTCACTGTGTTGCCAATTTCTTAGAACTCATGACCCATCAAATCCTGACCCTCTCAATTGCTTTCTGATACCCCCAAACAGGTTGTTTGGTATTTCTTTCAATGTTAATAGTTGCTCTCTGTACAATGGTTTGATAGAAGCTATTCTGCCTCAAGCACAAGTCATTTGCAAGATTTTTAATTTTTTCCCCAAGATTTTATTTATTTATTGAGAGAGAGGGCACAAGCAAGAGAACACAAGCAGAAGAAATAGGAGTGGGAGAGTGAGAAACTGACTTCCCACTGAGCAGGAGGACCAATGTGGTGCCCCATCTCAGAACCCTGAGATTGTGACCTGAGCTGAAGGCAGCCACTGAACCATCCAGGTGCCCCAGCAAGCTTTTTAATTTTGTCAATGAATTAGGCATCAAGGTAGTCAGTTAAGAAAAGGGGCCAAACTGAATGTAACAATCAACAACCTGTTATTCACTTACTATGACAGTGTGAGCAAGAGGCAAAAAAGAAGCATTGGTTCTCTAATATTCCCTTGATTTCCATGGAACAGTACCAGGAACAGGTCTGGTAGAAGTAGCACAGTTGGGGAAAGTATCTCACTATGAATGTACCCCAAACAAAAGGGTCCTGTCTCTTTGTAGACACATGGGCAGAAGGGAGAGTGAGAGGGGAGGGCTAGGCATAAAAAGGTACTGAGTTAAAATGGAGGAAAAGTGCCTCACCCAATATTGTGATCTAGGTAGTGGTGCCAGGAAAGTGTCTTACCTGAGGCCCCAAATAAAAAGATTTCTGAACGGAGAACATAGACTTTGAATACAGCATCCTCCAGAAAACTGCCATGAACTTGCTATATGCCAAGTCTGATGTCTTGTCAGGTGGGTCTTGTAATGCCCTGTAGGTTAGGTCTGAAAGATCATACAGAGGCCTAGAACCAAGCTGATCCACAAGATGGCTGTTTACACCTCAACTCCCTCTACTCTCACTTCTGTTATTTTTGTTGTTATTATGCACTTCAGTATAGCCTACTTGGTCAAGTACATTCCATTTCCTTGTGATTCATTAGTTCTGTCTCCCTATGCAAAAAACTCTGGGCATGGATAATCCAGAAATGGTTAGCTTCATCCTATCTGTAGAAATGGTTCATCCAATATCAATTTCTTTATGGACATTAAATATTAATATGCTGTATATATGTATGAAATATGCTACATGTATATATCACATGCATAGATATATGTATATATTCGATATATTGTATGTTACATGTATGTGTGTATACTAATAAGTATATTTTGTACCAAATCTATATGTGACATACATAGACACATGAATGTGATGGATGCTTTTCTGAGAGAAATCTATAGGCAGACTAAAATAATTCAGTGGAATGTTGGAGAAATAAAATCTATAAATTTGTAAGTCTAGAACTTATTCTATCTTCATGTTTTATTTTTATTTTTTTTCTGTTTGGATTTTTTAAAACATATCTTTACTCCCTTCTTCCTGTAAAAGGAAAAAGTGCTGAAATCAGCTGTCTCTGGAAGACACTGAAAATTTTCTGTCCAGAAGCATGAGTGACTCTCTTAATGTCTCTTCATCACTTAAGGGATGTAGTCAGCCCAGGAATCTAACTCAATGCATAAATTCTACAGTGTGATACAGCAACCAGTGGTGGTGAAGCATGGCTCTTTTTCTGGTCATGAAACAAGAAAAAATAATCTAATTTTTACAAAGAAATACTATGCGACAACAGAAATATTGTTGCATGTAGCAAAAACTATCACAGCTGCTACTCTGTTTAAGATAAGGGCTTTCCCCAAAGCACTTTCATTTCTGTTAATGCTGGATCGTCATCATAGCTCCTGTATCAGATTTCTAGTATGTAATACAGTATGAGGAGATAATGAGATTTGGAGTTTCTATTGATCATATACCCTAGAGCTAAACCTCCCTGACCTAGTAACTCTCAATTTCTTCCTATAGTTTAACATTTCAACAAAATAAAAATGACTCTCACTTGCCCTCGCCCCAACTTCCACCACAGCACACAAACCTACTGCCTGGTTTAATCAGGAGCTATCGTTGTACTCCAACATTAAGCAAAGGAGAGAAAGTATACCACAAGCTATGGGGAGGTCTTCAGCCTACATGTCAACATTGGCTATTGCCATTGCAGCCTTGTTGAGAGCTACAAACATAGCTGGACAATATTATAAATGTGGAAGACAAGGTTACATTTTTGAGGCCTACGTCTTTGAGAGCCAACTCTTCCCCTGTATTGGATCATTGGTTCTGAGAACCACAGTCTGTTCAATGATCTTAGAACTCCCAGCTATGAAAGAAAGCAGAGTAAATGTGCTAAGATGAACACTCTCCATCAAATCCAAGATGTGTGTACCTGAGGGGTGGCAACTGAGTGCTGGCAACAGCATCTTGAACTTTTCTTGCAGGCCTACAATGAGGTTGATTTCTGCATGACGTATTTCTTAAGTAAAAAAATCTTGAAGTTCAATTTAGATAAGGGAGGATGCTTCTTCTTCTCTCAAAACTAGTAAGAACATCTTGTGAGTTTCCTCGGATTGGAAGGTATTTCTACCATTTCAGTTGTGTCTTTGTTATACTCTGTAGTGCCCTGCCAGGAATAATCACATAAAAGGAATTTAATTTTTCCTTTAGAGTGGAAGACTTGTAAATATGCCCTGAACTTGATTCCTGCTTATAGGAATACAGACGTCATGGAAGTGGAAGTTCTCCTACAAGCCCATTCCAAGGATTTTTTTTTAATATATTTTTTAAATTTATTTATTTATTTTTAATATTTTTAATTAACATATAATGTATTATTTGTCCCAGGGGTACAGGTCAAGGATTCGTGAGTTATTCTCTGTTTTTCTTGGACATTGAATGACTTGAAGATATCTTGGCACTTTATCAACATGCAACACTTGGCTGGACCCACATTTCCCATTTGTCTTGAGCATGTACAGCTCAGCTGTAAATCTCAGGCCACTCTGTATGCAGCCTGTTTAACAGCACAACAGAGAAAGCATTTGCAAATAAAGCATCTGTCCTCTCAAAACCAACCCATGTGCCCAGAGCTGACAAATCATACAGTATATAAACACAAGCAGTGCTATATGAAACAGACATGGGTTCTAACCATAGCAGAGGGTTATTTTTATGGAACTCTTTAGCAAGAATTACTGAAGTGAAAATAATTTCAGGGTTTTTCTTTGGTCTTTTTTTTTAAGTATGTCTTCCCTTGAAATAAAATCCATATGGTTACCGAAAAGTACACAAATCAAGTTTACAGCCAAATAAATTTTCAAAAAGGAAAAACGTTCCTCCAACATACACACAGATCAAGAAACAAAAATTACCACTCCAGAAGTTCCCCTCATCTTCCCCTTCCAATTATTTGTTACCAATCCTCCTGGACAACTAGAATCTTAAACTTTAAACACCATAGATTAATTAGCCTATTTTTAAAATTTTACATAAAGGGAATCATGTAGTATTTACCCTCTTCTGTGTCTGACTTACATTGCTCAACATTGTGAGATTCACATATATTTTCTGCTTTCATAGTTTATTTATTCTCAACTCAGTCTTGTTTCTATTATCTGAATATACCACAATGTATCAATTCTACTTTTTTAGCCTTTGGGTTGTCTTCAGTTTGGGGACTTAATATTAAGGATAGTGCTGGTAGGAATAGTCTTGTATGGTTTTGAGGGGTTTTTTTTGTTTTGTTTTGTTTTGTTTATTTTTGTTTTTTGTTTTTTTTGTCAAATATGCATTTTGATTTGTTAGGCACCTAGGAATGAATTTTTGAGTAAAAGTTTATGGATATGATCAACTTTCCTAGCTCATGACAAAGAATTTTCAAACACGATTGTACAGATATATTCTCCTTCAGAAAGTATGGGACCTGCTGCTGCTTCGTGTCTTCACCAACGCTTGGCACCATGTGCTTACATTTTGCCCTTGGCACCTCGCAGTTGCAGTGCATGGTGGTCTTAATACAGATTTCCTTGATGATGAGGGAAGCTGAGTAGCTTTTCAGTATACATTGGTCAACTGAAGACCCTTTTCCATGAAGTATCTGTTTGAGTTGTTCGTCCATTTTTAATTGATCTTTCTTCCCCTATCTCACTGATTTATGCTGTTTTTGTGTGTGTCTATCTTTTGCTATACCAGTCCCAGGGTATGACTTACCATGGTATATTTCTTTTTCTAAGATTTTTATTTATTTATTTGACAGACAGAGATCACAAGTAGGCAGAGAGGCAGGCAGAGAGAGAGAGGAGGAAGCAGGTTCCCTACTGAGCAGAGAGCCTCATGTGGGGCTCAATTCCAGGACCCTGGGATCACGACCCGAGCCGAAGGCAGAGGCTTTAACCCACTGAGCCACGCAGGAGCCCCCATGGTATATTTTGATTAAAAAAACTCTTAAATAAAATTCGTCACTTTATTACCTGATGGTTAGCACATTTTGCATCTTGTTTATAAACTCTGTGCTTATCATCAAGGTCATGAAAATACTTGCTTTTATAAAACTTTTATCGTTTCATTTATATTTGCACCTATGGCCTATCTAGAATTTTTTTTTTTAAGATTTATTTATTTGACAGACAGAGATTACAAGTAGGCAGAGAGGCAGTCAGAGAGAGGAGGAAGCAGGCTCCCTGCCCAGCAGAGACCCGGATGTGGGGCTCAATCCCAGGACCCCGGGATCATGACCTGAGTCGAAGGCAGAGGCTTTAACCCACTGAGCCACCCAGGTGCCCCTAGAATTGTTTTAATAAAGAGTGGGACATCAGGAATCAAGATATTTTTTTAACCCTGAATACATGTCTAATTAATCCAGCACTATTTATTGAAAAGACCATCATTTGCATCAAAGCACAGCAGTATCACTTTTTTTATAAACTAAGTGGATCTGTTTGACAATTTCTATCTTGTTATGCTGATGTATTTCTTTATCCTTGGACCAATAATATACTGTCTTAATTACTACAGCTTTGTAATATGTCTTGATATTTGGGGAAATAATATTCTGTATTTATTATTCTCCTTAGTGTATCTTGGCTATTCTTGAGCTTTGTATTTCCATACAAATATTAGAATCACTTTGTCAATCTCCAAAAAAAATAGTGATACTTTTATTGGAATTGTTTCAAATCTATAATACAATCTAGTATAAATGACATTTTTATAATATAAAGTTTTCAATTCATAGCATGATATATCTCTCCATTTATTTAGGTCTTGTCTAATTTTTCACAGTAATATTTGTAACTTTTAGTACAGAAGTCTTGCACATCTTTTGTTAGGTTTATATCGATCTTTTTGATGGTTTCTTTGAAGCTATTGTGATGGGTTCAGTTTTAATCTAAGAACTCGTGAGCTACAACCCATATGTTCTGAAAAAGACCTTAGCAAACAATAGTCAAACAGTGAGAGACCCACCTAGTCACTGACAGGCCGTTCTAAATATCTAGTATGGAAAGTTGGATGTGTAAGTATTTTGGGTTTCTGGAATTAGACTTCTAGCATTTGAATGTTAACTCCACCATTAATAAATGTGCAACATTGGACATTTCATTAATATTTCTGCATATCTACTTCCTCAAGAAAATAGGACAAATAGGGGCACTTAGGTGTCACAGTTGGTTAAATGGCCAACTCTTTGTTTTGGCTCAGGTGGTGGTTGCAGGGTTGTGGGATCGAGTCCTGTGTAGGGCTTCACACTAAGCATGGAGTCTGCTTGGGATTTTCTCTCCCCTTCCCTCTGCCCCTCTCCCCAACACACACGTGCTCTCTCTCTCTCAAATAACTAAATAAATCTTAAAAAAAATGGAAGTAATGATAATATATAACTCACTATGTATTGAGACATTTGGAGATGGTGCGTGTCAAACATCCAACACAGATCCTGGTGTATAGTAAGTGTTGAATAGATGCTGATGTTGACGATGATGATGATGACGACAGTGACAGTGGTGGCGGTGATGACAATGATAATCATCACCATATATTTGTGAGTCTTGAGATGATTTTTTCTCTTCAGCTGTCACTGATCTTGTTCAGAACTCCTCACGCATGTTCGAAGGGCCCTAGGTTATCTTTACCTGCTTATCCATATCTCCGTAGGTCCAGAAGATACATGTGTGATTTTTTTCTCTCTGGCAAACCACATTTGGGGGTTCAGCAATTCACCAAACACTCCTTGACCTAGGTCATGTTAACTAAAATACTTGATTGATAATTCAAATAACATGATTTAGGAAGAAGATCTTTATATATTTACTCCAAACATGTGAGGCTTGATTCAGATTGGAAAAAGCTACCCCTTGGAGTGTCCTGAAATCACCTTGGAGTTGGAAAGCATTGGAATTATGTTGGAAAGGGTAAGTAAACAGGTATTTCTATGCTGGATATTCTATCCTTTGGGTACTTATTTTTTTTTTTCTGTTTGCACAAAAGGATTTCCCTGGATGCACGATCTTTTACAGATTACCAATTTACTTTATTTTTTTATTTTTTTATTTATTTTCAGTGCACCCGAATTCATTCTTTACGCACCACACCCAGTGCTCCATGCAATACGTGCCCTCCTTGATACCCACCACGAGGCTCACCCACATTCCCACCCCCTGCCCCTTCAAAACCCCCAGATTGTTTTTCAGAATCCGTTTTGATAAAGATTAAAAGTCGGACTCTACTTGCATTTTTAAATACCTTCTTAAGAATTTCTTCTGTTTCAACCAAGCTTTTCTATGCAATACAATACAGAATAAAGCAGAAACACTTGCACCTCTCTTCATTTGCTCCTGCTGCCCTCTCTTCCCAGACTGAATTGCCTCATCACCATGTTCCGTCCGGCACACCAATCACGAGTCCTGCCCCAGCTCTAAAATCCTGACTAAATTAAAGGGTTTTCTTCCCGCTCCTAAAACCTTATGCTACCTGATTATTCTTATTCATGCTTATGCTATATACTTGTGCAATAATAATTGCAGTAATTAAAAAAAAAACCCTAAAATATGTTGATTCTTTACCACGTGGTAAGCACTATCTTAAGTACTTGACAGATAATATCCTATTCAGTCCTCTCCAAAAACTTCACAGGACAGACACCATTAGCCTTGTTTTGCCTACGATTAAACAGAAGCACAAAAGCATGTTTGGTGCTTAATGGAAATGAGTGCCATTTTCAGGATGGAGCTTGAAGAAAGTGTGTGGCTCTCAAATTCTTCTCTTTCTCATCGGCATGTCAAGGGAAGCAGAGGGAAATGAAAGGGGAAATCCCTTATAAATGAAGATATTTGTCAACAGATTGGTAAAGTGTGGATCTCTGGGAGGCTGTCTGGGTGACATGCACAGGCTCACCCTGCAAATCTTTATTGCTTTTGTTGTTTGCCTGTTAATCTCTTGAATCTCTTGCCTTTTCACTCCCACAGACTCTCCCTCCCACTAGAGGCAGTCTCAATGACTATATTAGTCACAAAACATGGTATGACTCTTTTGGGATTTCTGTCTGGCCTAAGTCCCCCTTAATTCCAAAAAAGTTTCCAAATAAGGGGGCCTCTGCCACGTTTGAGGTGTCAGGCACTGACTCAGTGCGAGGCCAAGACAATGTATCCTGGGAATTTAGAAGCAGGATTCAGAGGTGCTAGTCAGTTTTGACACCTTCTAAAATGGGGAACTTAAATTGTGAAATCGGAATGAGAGTGGCCACATTCGGCATATTCACAGGAAACCGAGAAAACCAGTGCAGAGAGAGGATAGGATCCTAGTTCACCAAAACAATTCAGAGACTAAAGGACTTGTATCTCTAAAGAAAGTGAAATAATTGTGTTTTCTCCTAACTTTTTATATGTTGGTTCAATTCTCCATGACCTAATGTTTACTGATTTACCCCATGGATTATCTGAACTATTCCCTAGGTCCTTCCAATACATACTATCCATAGAGTATACATACTATATTATTGGTCCTTCCAATAATACTCCACTCTCCCTCCATCACTTTTTTTTTGTCTCTTTTCGGTATGTCAACTTGATGCTTTTCTGTTATTTGCAGCTCAAAAGAGTCTGAAATACATCATGAGACCATTCTTTTTTTTTTTTCTTTTAAGATTTTTAAAATTTATTTATTTGACAGACAGAGATCACAGAGAGAGGGGAGGAAGCAGGCTCCCTGCTGAGCTGAGAGCCCAATGCGGGGCTCGATCCCAGGACCCTGGGATCACGACCTGAGCCGAAGGCAGAGTAACCCACGGAGCCACCCAGGTGCCCCATCATGAGACCATTCTTGAGAGAGTTGTCTTTTGTCCCTCCCTCACCTTGGAGCATGCCCCAGACTGTCCCTCGGCAAAGCCACGGAGCAGAGGAGGGACAGCATGACAAATCTGGCACCCCAATCTTTCTGCTGTTCTCATTTCTTTCACTTCCATCCATCTCATCCTAAATATACTCAGTGCATTCATGCTTCAGGTTTAAACATTACTATTCTGGGGAAATGTGCACATTGAAACAGAAACCTGAAGATTTTGATTAATACAAGTAAACCACCACTAATATAATCCATACAATAATGCTTTCCTGTATATAAATAGGATGATATAAGCATGTACGTCACCTCATATGCTTCACAAAACAATCCTGACACGAATATTTTTTCTCTCAACTTTTTTTCATTTGTTCATTTCCAGTGTTGGTTGATGGTACCAAGCACGTTGTTTTCAAGACTCCACTCACATAAAGACAAGAGTGTGGACAGCGTAGGAGTTGCTTGGGTCCCAGCTATTATACCTATTTAATGGAGGGACATTCATGCATGGAGAAAAGACATGAATTGCTCCCCAAAATATACATAGGACTAGTATGTGAAATCTCCCCATTCTTCAAGGTCAGTGCTTTCATGACGTTATTGCTTTCTCCAGCTATTATAATAATCTCTCTCTGCTCTGAAATTTAGATAGCTTGAACCAAATTGTTCGAGTCAATTCTAGATCAGCTTTGCCCAAATGTTTTTTTTTTATTCTGGAATAGGTTTTAGGAGACTGTTAGTTGATGTTGGGGGTGAGGGGAGAGTGTGTGGGTTCATGTGTGTGTGCAAATGTGCGTGTGTGTGTGAGTTGCAAATGTGTTATATCCTCATATAAACCAAAGAAGACAGACTTGAAAATTGCATTTATTTACTGCAGGACTTCTCAGAGGCTTTCATGTGTTAACATGCCCTGTGGATTTACTTAAAAAAAAAAAAAAAAGCCTATAATACCAAGTGTTTACTAGACTCTGGAACTGAGAGAAAACAAGAATAGCATATCTATCATGATTTCTTAAAACATCATTCCTAAAAACACAGTCCAGGAAACGCTGGTCAAGTCACTTTCATTTTTCTCCCCTCAAATTACCTTTTTTTGGTGTGTTTGTGTTTAGTCACACCATCTGAAAAATTTAGAAAAACAATCAAAGTTGCCCAAGCCCTTATTAATCTTTTATGTGCCAGGTTTCTAGAAAAGTTCTCAAAGACTCACAGAATTTTAGGGATCTTAGAAAATTATTTCCCTAATGTTTTACATATGGCCACCGTAGAATAATATACCAAGTCTAGAAAGGATAAGAAACTTAAGACAAAATTACTCGTGTAGTTAGTGATTGAACCAGGGTGAGAATCCAGCCCCCCACATTGGCAGCTCATTCATCTTCCTGTCACTCCTCTGGACCGCTCACACTGTAGTGTCTGGAAAAGAACTGCCTTCTGGGGCCGGGATCTCTTAAGAACCCCCAGAACATATGTGGCACAGTCCGAGGATCTGAGCCATGAATGAATCGGGTCACCCTTTCCTCCTTTTCTTCCAGGAATAAGAGAAAGTCTTATCACTTCTCTCCCCCACGAATATGAGCAAGTTAAAATTGTAACTGACAAATGAAATATAATTTATACTTTAGTAGCAACAAGGGCAGGTTAATAAATGATTATTGCTATGTGAATCTTACCATCCTTCCAAAAATAAAACAAAATAACACAACACAATCAATAGACAAAGAAAAAAGTTGCCAGCAGCTTTATAAAATGCAGGGTAGGTATAGAGACAGGTAGACTTCTCGAATGATAAGTAGCTAAGAAGTGAATTCTGAGCCCCATTCAAATAAATTTCAATCTGTGTAGAAATGTTTAAAGGTGTGGGGGGCACTCCTCAGATTCATGGTTCTTTAAAATAAACAACAGAGTCCACAAAGTATTTCAGGAAGAAAGGTTGAAATAAAGAATTCGGGAAGGTAGAAAGGTGGTTACACACTTTCTTACTGAAAAATAGAAAACAGATGGTACGTATTCACACAGACATATAATGTATTGATTACTGGATAAATGGCATCTCTGGGAGAGATGAACATTTTTTTTTAATATGTTCCCTTATTAATCCTCATGGTATCACTGTGCTGGATTTCCCGATGTGATCCCAGACCAGCACAACCAGCAGCACATGGCAACCCGTTAGAAAGGCAAATTCTTGGCCCCCTCCCTAGTATTTGGGTATCAGCAACTCAGTAATTGATGCCCTGACCTGGGCTCTCCAGCTGATTCACACACATACTGAAGTTGGACCATGTCTGTGTCCATCCTAACGTCGGGGCTGCCAAGAGTGAGGCATCCCCGTGCCTCAACATCACTCAGCTTGCAAGTGGTGGTGGGCAGGGCACTTGGACTCAGGTCTCTCTAACACTAAAACCCATGCTCTGAACCCACAGACTCCGTAAACAATACAACCAATACAATCTATAATCCTTCTTTGATACAGAGTTTGAATTTCTGGCCCCCGCGGAGATTTGGCTCCTAAGCAAATAAGGTATTGGGATGGAAACTGAATTCTCCCAGGAAAGGGAACAAGGGAAGAAGGTAAGAAAGCCTTCCTACCGGGCCAGAGAAAGAGACAGCTGCGGAATCTATTCACCTCCATGAAACCACTCACCAGAGGGAAGCGTTCCGCGAGGCAATTGGGGTGAAAGCCCTGAAAAATGCCCTAGTCTTTCCCCGCAGGGTTTATGAACTGCTTTGGCAGGCTAACAGCAGCTCATTATATGTAATAGCTGGTTTACTCTACCTTGTCTGCCTTTTATTTTCACAAGGAATCCTTGTTATTCAGTGGAATTAGCAAAGGAATCCATTACATGCTGGCTACAAAGACTGCACAGTATTTATTCCAGTAATAAAAAGTCTAATTTTGCAATAACATGGCAATCTTTGGAAAGCGCCGGCTGATGGAATCCAAGTCTGGCAAAATTTGCCTCTTTTGGTGCTGCTGATTATTATGGCGTCTGTGAGAAGGGAGAGGAGGAATGGGTTGTGGAGGGGGCTTGCTTGCCAAGTAAGCACTTTTACAAAACAAAACAAATTCCCTTTCACAGAATCCTAAAATGGGAAAAATGGGGAAACTGCCATCAGGCTGAGAGAGTAGAAACACCAAGGGGGCGGGCTTGTAATTAATGTGGCTGAGGCTCACTGCATTTAGTGTCCTTGGCAAAGGCACTGACTAGTTTGCCACCTGGTCCTATTCCTCCCTTCCTGAGCCATTGGCAGGTGCCTGGTGCCATCAACATGCCTGTGGTCTCCCAGCACCCGTTGTGATTCATGAAAACCAACCGGCACTAAGCAATTTATAGAATATCAGAGCTTAAAGGGACCTGAGATCTTGCTTCATAAAACCCTCTTATTTTGCAGGTAGCTGACAAGTTATCAAAGACACAGTACCAGGACTTTAAGTCGTATCTCTCGGGTATCTTTCCCCTTTCTTTTCCCATAGTTGCATCAATTAATGTTGTTTTACACATCACTATTTCTTCATAGAACAGCATTCACAGCAGATCCCTAGGCCACATTAAAGTCGTCCCGTAGATTCAGAATTCCTTATTTCATCAGCGGAAATCCCAGCGGTATTCATTGATTAGGATCACAGTTGCTTCTTTCTTGATCTGAAAGATGTTTTAAAATTCAAATTTCTAGTCTGACAAAAAACAGCTGTGCGTCTCTCTCTCCAAGTCTGACAACGCTAGACGGAGGACAACTTATTTTTCTCATCCTTCTCATGCCTCCAGAGGCATTTACTACATGCCTTTGTTTCTTAAACAATGGCTGTGGTGCTGGAAGAATTTAATAAGTGTGCCGCAAAGCTTTAGTTCTGATTGCAAGAACGTGAGACTGATCTGTTGTGACTGCATATCAAACTAGCACTCCAATTAACCCCGGGACTCTAAGAGCTCTGAGAGACAGCCTCATTTCAGAGAGAAGATCACTAGAGCCCAAACTCGGGCTGCTACCAATGGGAGGGGCCATTCTAAACGTTAACCAGAAATGACTACCTCCTGTCTCAACCAGAAAAAGTAAACGTCTTTATAAAGCACCCAAAATGGTCATTAGAACATACATAGGCACCCAAAAAATGGGTTATGATTTCTCTTCTTTGACACCTCTTCTTAATTTAGCTGCTACTCTTAGAGAGTAACAGTGATTACTCTGTATACCCTTATTTGAGGTAAAATACAGACTAGATCTTTAAGATTTTAGCCTAACTAAATACTAGCCCACTATAAACCCAAATTATCTTAGATCTGAGCCAGTGAACATTAAAGTGAAAGACTGACTCCTAATTTATGTTTATGGTTGAGGAATGGATGGGGTTCTTGTGCTCACTGAAAGGAACCATATAGGAGTCGGGCTTGTGGGAGATTCTGTCTAGGTCATGGCCATGAGTAGTCATTAATAATCATTGTGTCTGGAATTTGTAAGTAATTATTCATAGCATCTAAGTTCGGTCAATGAATTCGTGAATACTTCTGATAAAGCACAGCTCGGTTAAAGGACTATTTAGTTAACTTGATTGGTGGCTTTGCTTGTTCTTATTCACCTGCTGTTGCCTTATCTTCCACGGCCTATGCTCTTGATCTTCCCTTTTGACCTTCCTTGCTACCTTCTGGGGAACATGGCGGTGGTCATTAAAGGTTCTGAAATAAAAGCGATATATTGGCTCGCTAAATTCTACTCAGACCCCTTGCATATGATTAGGTCTGTGGAGTCTGTAAATGCTCATAAAAGCATAGTCACATGAAGAAAGGACCCCAAATGTCGTATCTTCAGAGCAAGCTTTCTGCCATCTCTCAGAAGAAGTTCAGAATCGAAGTGACATTTAATGGAAAACACATACCAAGGAACACAAAATATTAGTTTCTTGATAACTAGCGTCCTCCTAATCCACCCAACGTTCCCCACTGCAGACACACATGAACACCCATATAGAGTCCAATACACACAGTAAAACATTGGAGAATGATAAAAAATTGGGTCATTTTTGCTACTGACCCTGTTAAAATCATACTTATTTATATTTCATGTAGATTCCAGGCATTCTATGAGACCATGACCCAAGGAGATGCCAGTGTCTCTCCTTTTTTTTTTTTTTTTTAAGATTTTATTTATTCATTTGACAGAGAGAGATCACAAGCAGGCAGAGAGGCAGGCAGAGAGAGAGGGAAGCAGGCTCCCTGCCGAGCAGACAGCCCAATGCGGGGCTCGATCCCAGTACCCTGAGATCATGGCCAGTGTCTCTCCTTAGAGAGATGAGATCGGCACTAAGATTCCCTTCTTGGTTGATCTGAATTTGGACAGAATAAAAATGCCCACTGATTAGTGCAAACAATTTATTCTGAAAAGAGAGGATCCTTCCACTATGATTCCTCCCCAATGAGATTAAGAAATCTGCAATTTCTCTAAAGGATGGAAGAAATGCAATTGTGAATAAACAAGCATGCTGGCAATCCTTTTTGAGACCCTGCTCTAAGGTAACCAAAACAGGAAGCACGAGAGAGCGTCAAGTTTTTAAATCGCTGTGCGGTGCCATTCCCCACGTCCTTGTTCTGCAACAGCAGTGCTCTTTCACTGTTCCTCCTGCCACCCACATAGCAACTTATTCATGTGTAAAGGTTAAAGCTGCATAATTACCGTAGAAACACATAAAAGCTCCACAGCCTAATGTGTTCAGCACATAATATCAGAGGGAGTAAAGGACAATTTCTGCACATGGAGCAAAGAGAGACAGAGAGACAGATGAGAGAGATGGGGGGAGGGTGTTGAGATTCTCTGCTCTGGACGGAATTGATTCCTGAACAAAGAAAAAGAAAGCAGTGGAAGTTTGTGGCTCTGCATCTGACAATGGCCGTGAGTTAGCAACTGGTCATATCTAACCCTATCAGACAGAAAGCAAGCTTTACTTTCCAGACGTCCAACCCCCCTTTCCTCCGAGGACAACTCATGGTAACATCTGATATTTTTAACTCAAAAACGTGGGTGTACTGATCATAGGAAATGAAGACTGATATGAGTGATCTAGTTTAGAATTTCCGTCTAGGAAAGGCACTCATTTAGGTGTGCAGCAGGGACAAAGTAAGTGCTAGTTGAATGACATAAACTGTACCTGGGGACAAATTATTTCAGAAATGTATTATTGCATTGGCTTAAACTATATATACATATATATTTATATATATATAAAACTGTAGGAATTCATATATAATGTGTATATATATGTGTGTGTATATATATATACATATACACATATAAATAAATATATAGATAGATAATTGTAGGAACTATATATATATATTATATATATATATTATATATATATAATTATATATATATTTATAATATATATATATAATATATTATTATATATAATATATTTTTATATATATATAAATTGTGGAGAATTAGTCACTGTTAATGAATTGGGAATTCGTCCAGGAAGATGTAACTTCCCAGAAAAAGAAGATAGATTGGTGAGTGGTTGAAAATCACTTTAAGGCAGAAGTTTGCATGGCTAGGATCACTTTCCTTACAAATAAACATGAAATCAGTGCCTGAGCATAACCTACACATTAGAGCTGAAAGAAGACCCTGATGAGACGCCCAGTATTTATATTATGCATTCTTACAGCAAATTCTGTTTGCTTTTTAATTGAAAAAGACATAATGGCACCATGTTAGATCATTTCTATAAGCATAATCCCAGCAGCACCACTGGCCTTCATGAAATTGCAGACAAGTCCCTTGACAGAAACTGAATGAAAATTCTCAACACTTTGGCATGTCACTTATTGATTCCTCATAACTAGTCCAAGTTGAGAGAGAAAGGAAGGGTAAGAAACTAAAATCCCAAGGAATATAATACTAGGATCACAAGAGATTTGATGATATATTTAATATGAAATATTTATATTACAGCTGACATTAAATAAACCCTCAATTGACACCTAATTTGGTTAGTGAGGAAATTCCTGCTCCCCAGAGAGTCAAATCTAGACCAACATCTCACTTCTTCCGGATCATTTTTCAGAACTTACTTACCACTTTGATTTCCGACTTGGAAAAATGTATAATCTGAGTTAACAATGTCTATAATATGGGAAGGTAAAATTCCCCTGATTCCTAGTCACCGGGCATATTTGTCGATATCTGGTCATCTCTGCCTACCTTCCAGTCACTTTTCTAACTAACTTAAGCCACAGAAATATAAATCTGTGAGAATCTATATCCCTGTAAAAATTTGGTGCCTCCTCTGAAAGAGAATTATAGGGCTACCTATAGACAGAGGTATCCTGGCCTTAGAAATACTTTTAGAACACTTGCTCATTTAAATGATTAAAAGGTGATACTGATGAAGAAGATAATGGTGGTGGTAACAGTTCACGTATGTTCCAGCCACTGTGCTGAGTACACAGTCATTACAACAGCTCTGTTCTAACTCTCCATTTATAATGGAAACCCAAGATGCAGAAAGGTTAAGTAAGTGCACGTTAAAATCTAGGTCTAAATCCAGATGTGACTGATTTATATGCCCTTGATCATTATAAAACGTGATCACCCAAATGAAGAAATCAGAGAAATAGTCCTTATCCTCCAACCCAGCTGAATCAATGGAAATTTCCTCTAGAATTCTCTTCCTGATGCTTTTTCTCCGAAAGATTTAGAGCTGTTCTTAATTATTCTTATGTTCTTGCTTAGTTTTCTTGAAAGCCACACAGTGGTGATGTGATATTGATCTTATTAATCAGGTGAGGAAATAGAGAGAGAATGGTCTGATTAGGATTACTGATGAGGCCTGTAACAGAATTACCCAAATTCCAGTCGAGTTTCCTAATTTGGCTATCTTTTTGCAAAGGATTATGTACACCACATTTAAAATGTGTGATATACACATACAAATACTCTTTACTGCTTAACATTAATTTTAGTTCTAAAATGCTTCATTCCCAAAGATATCAGTAAGTTACTGCACACCTGCCTTTTCTTAAGCATGCTCACGAGTACCATGGCTACAGAGAAAATCAAAGTTTAAATAAAACTCAGCAGTGTTTGTGTGAAACCATGAGAGTGGAAATGAAATGCTGTCCTTTTATTTCTGACAGTGGGGGTATTATAAGACTCACAGGATTTCCCAACCTGATCCATTTATATTGAAAAATCAGTAAATTCCTAAAGGCTTAGAATTCTTAGGATTCATCTCATTTCAGGAATCTTCCTTTATTATACTTTGTCAGTCAAATTATTTCTTTAACATTGTTGTTGAAATGTGACATCAGTCACTGATGTCCCTTTTGGCTCTGTTGAGGGATTGGAGTCATGTGGAGAAGGAGAAAAGGAACATTGGATCACCACCCTTGATCAATAACATATAGGGACTTCCAGCAGAACAAAATCTCAGCAAAAGCTCTTATATTCAGTGGAACTTCGAAAAAGCATTTCTTTGTTAATATCAACTTTGAAGGCTACTCAAAATGTAAGACTGTTGTTTTTTTGTTTTGTTTTTGTTGTTGTTATTGTTGTTTGTTTGTTTTATGGGAGTTGGGGTAGGAGTTGAGATGGTGCTGGTGCCTGAATGGAGATGTTTACTTTTCATTTTTTTATTTTAACATTATACTTAGCATTGTCACAGAAGTAATGCATGCTCACATAAAACCTCCAAATAAGGCAGAAGCACTGGGAAGGACTCAAATCAAAAATAATAAAAATCAAAAATTACACTGATAACATACTTATTTGACAGTTACTTCTGTCATTCACCCTTCTACAGCAGTTACATGGATTACTACCTCATTTACTCTCCACAGCCACCCCAGGAGACAGTATTTTTAGTGTCTTCATTTTATGGATTAGAATGCCAAGAGTTAACAGGGCTTAAATGATTCGTCTAAGACTGTACAACTAGTAAATTGGAATTAAGCTGTAACTTCGTGCTTGTGTACTTTCAAAGTGAATGCTATTAACCACTACTTTATGTGTGTGTGTGTGTTTCTGTTTTCATTAAAAACTTTCAAAATATGTGCTCTTCCGAGGTAGGAACAGCTCAAAAGTCAGCCAAAAATACATCTTTGACTGTAAACTTAATGTGAATGTTTACCTAATTATTTTTTATAGCTTCCTAGTTTGTTAAAATTTATCTTTTTGTCCGCCTTTACTAAATTTACCCACCACTCACCCCCTGCTTCTGGCAACCAATCTATTCTCTGTACTTATGAGCTCGGTTCTTGTTGTCATTCTTGTTGCTGTTTATATTCCACAGGTAAGAGAGATCATATGCTATATGTCTTCAATATACTTCCCAGATGAATGCTATTAACCACTATTTTATTTTGTATAGCTATTTATTCCATGGAAAGAAACCAAGGTATTATTCTGAAAAGATCCATTAGATTGCCATGGAAAAATGGAAATGCAGACCAATCTAGTCTCCAAAGAAATTATTTCCAGTAGAAGAAATCACACATAAGAAATTTCAATCATAATGTAATATTTAGGAGAAAGTTGTATGCAGAAATAGAAGCTGTGTACCTAATAGCCACCTCGGTCTTTATTCTGTCACCGCTGCCTGATGCTAAATAACTTTGTCTTAGATTCATAGCTCACACATATCAAATACACCAGATATTCCCAGAAACATATAATGAAGGGATCAGAAAAGCTATGATTTCTTCTCCTCTTGAAGCATATGCAGAGCTACCATTAATTTCCCTCCAGCTCTTATTTTGCTGAATTCCAAGATTCTGAGAGATTTTGTAACTTGCTTCCAGAGTGACTGGAAATGAAAATTAAGAAAAAAAATTATAAGTGTGCAACTTGGCCTTTTTTTTCCTTTACTTCCTTCTCTATGTCAGACATAATTTTACCTCCAATTCTTTCTGGATCTCCAGGACTTTCATATCTAAAAGCAGGAAGTGGGAAAAAAACGGAAGGGGAGATTGAAAGAGCAAAGCTCCTTTTTACTAGTCTGCACTCCTATAAACAGAGATAAAATATACTACTTGGGCTTTCATCATAGCCACTGCCTCTTTGAGGCAAAAATAATGAATTTGACAGATCTTGCTCACTCCACTACTTCTGTGAGGGGTTGCTTAGCAACCACAGGACATTGGTGAGAGGGAGATGTTAGAGCAGGTTGCAGAAAGAAGGAACTATCATTAACTCTGCAGATGTTAAATGTGATCCAGCTCCTATCTTCCTTTCTTTCGTGTTCCCAAATGGTCAGTTCAGCCCCAGAACTCAGGGTTCACTATTCAGTCCTTTACCCTTCAAGCCAGTGATCTGATCAAACTAAAAAGAGAGAGAGAGAGAGAGAGATTGTTCACAGAGCTGAGGGAGTGTTATGGTTACAAATGACAATGACCTGTATGGATATTATAACTCTGATCTTTCTCACATTTTTCAGGTAAGAAAAAAATGACTAACCAAAAAATCAAAATATTTCCATGGTTTTATTGGCTGATTTTCACTTTGCAGTTGGATATTGGACCTATTCTCTTCTTATGAGAAGGGCCTGACCTCATTAGAAACTGATTCTATGAGTTTTTGAGTCCATGAGATAACAGTGCTGGACTATTTCCGTGAGAACCTGATTCCTTTGAGAACCTGCTGCTGTAGGATTCTGTTATTATTCTTTAAATATTTAATGTGTACATAAACGATGGTGTGGACATAAATGATTATCACTAACCTTTATTTGACCAATATCTTTTGATGATTTCAAATAGTTCTCCTTTTTAGTTATGGAAATAGATACTCAAGTTGTTAAAACGATTCAAAGATCATAAAGTCTGGGAGATCAAATTTACTTCATAAAATAAATGGTAACCAAGAGAGCCCGGATTTTATTGTGTATTTACTATGCGCCAGGCTCAAAGCTAATTGTGTTAATAAAGTATTCCATTTAATTCTCATAGCAACCCTTTAAAATGAGTACTATTATTTTAGCCACTTTTTAAAAAGAAAACAAAGGTTTACTATCTTCATCAAAATCATAGCATTTTCAGTGGTGGAGGCAGTAAGTGAGCCTAAAACTGCTCACCCCAAGAGGCCAAGCAGGGAACCCCAATGCCAGTCCATGTTTCTAAATGTTGACTGTCCTACAACTTACCCTTCAAGCATAGTAACAGAGGAAGAAAGGGAGGGAAGGAGGGGAAAATGTATTATCTGGTATGTCTTAAAACTTAAGAAAACAATAAAACTATGTCCTCATCTTCCGATTATTATCACTGAAAGGCATCAGCTTACTTCCAGGTGATGGAAACCAGGACACTTAAGTGTGAAAACATTAAAAAAAAAAAAAAGATATTTATGATATGGTAAAAGCAAATTTTTTGGAGTCAGAATCAAATTCAAATCGAGGCTTTCCCTGTGTCTCTACAGTTGGCCCGAGTGTTTTAAGCTCTCTACACTTCAGCGTCATAACCTGTAAAATGGAAATTATAATACTAGGTTTGTATGGGAAATGGCTTATAAAGTAAAATTGCATGATTCATTTCCTATGCATACAAGGCATTCAACAAGTACTGCTTAATGTTATTTTTAGAAAATGAAATAATTATGAATGATCAAGGATCTATGAAAATCGTAAATATGACAGTCAATAGTGTCTGTTAATGATAGGAGAAATCCACAAAAACTGTTCATGACTGATGTCCCTGGGTCTGTCATCATTCATACTTATTTCATTTTTCTAAAAAATTATATAACCAATTCTTCAAATAAAAAAAAAACAATCTAACGCAATAACCATCTCTTCTTAA
Organism: Mustela nigripes; assembly: GCF_022355385.1. NCBI lineage: Eukaryota > Metazoa > Chordata > Mammalia > Carnivora > Mustelidae > Mustela > Mustela nigripes. The sequence continues at coordinate 169,032,325 of NC_081560.1, read as the reverse complement.
TAACATACTTCTGGTATGGAACATGCACTATAACCTATGTTTAGCTTAGGTGCAAATAGAAAAAATTGCCCTTCAGTGAGGATAATAAGAAAGAAAAGGCATACATGTAAGGATATGTGACAAGGCAAACAAACAAAACTGCTTAATGGAGCTTATTTAGAGAGGAAAGTTTTACTTCTGGCTGGCATATCAGGAAAAATTTCCTGAAGGACAGAAAATTTGAATAAGGCCTCAAGTGAGCATTTGTAGGTGATTTGGTGATGGTGGCTCCCCGCCCCCCACCTGCCCTCCATACAGCAACCACTGATGCCTCCTGCTATAATAAAATCTTATGGTCTTATTTTTATTTAGGAGACTTGCTCTCCTTGTTCCAGCCCTTGTGGTCTGGTGGGGTTGACTCCAACTGGTTATCTGTACGCAGCTGGCAAAGTCTGGGCCAACTAGAAAGTGTATGCTCCTGGCCCTAATACTTAGTTCAGGGAGTGACACATAACACGTGACCACCAGGCCAATGAGGCCCAGTCTCACTTTGATCTAACAGAAAGCTGCCTCCCTCTTCTCTAAGACTGGGTATCTTCCTACTGCTCGTCAGTGTTTCTATACATGTCTGGAATCTATTCCCATATCACTATTGTTGATGACGTCATTTAAGCACTGAGCTTAGCCATGCTGGAAGCTAAACCTCCACTTTTGGACTTAACTTATATATTTTATATAAGTTATATATATATAAATTATATATAAAATATATATTATATGTTTTAATATATAAATATATATAAAATTTTAATTACATATAATATATAAATTATATAAAATTATATATAACCTATACAAAATATATCTTATATACTTTATATAATTTAATAAGTCTATATGCATTTTTCCCTACCCATTTTTGTTGCCTTTGTTTAACTTTTTGTTGGAAGTGATACAGAACCTTGTTAATATTCATAACTGATACAGCTTTGAAGACCAAGGAAAATTTCAGCACACGAAGAGAGTGGCGAGAAATGTATCAGTGGTGGGAAAACTATGCAAGGGCATAGGCTAGGCAAAATGATCAGGGAGTAGAAATGTCATGTCACTCCCCTGCTCTTCCATTAGCAGCTGATGTTTTTCCCTTCAGGACAAAGTCTTCGTGTTGGCTTCCTCACCCCAGACAATTCCTGCTGTTTGAGCTTCTCAGAACCACTGAGCCATGTCCCCTTCCACTAGGGAGAAAGAATGTGTTCACCCTTGTCACTGAGCTAAATGACTTCCGGTTCCACGTGGTTCAGCGACAGGGACTTTTTCTACCATCTCTAGAGCTCTGGTGCCAGGTTTTTCACACGGTTTCTGCTCTTTCCTCTTTAGCCATCTGGACTTCGGTGAAGAAGAGAAGTCATTTAGTGTTTCTGCTTAAAAATGTAGTTGTGGCCCTATGAAATGGCCTCATAATATTAATTAGGTGTGGTGAATCTTTCAGTGTTCACGTTTATAGGCTAAACCTGAAAGGTGCTGGACACACATGCTTGGCAAGGTTCATCCCCCAGCAAACAACTCTCAGGGAGAGAGGGGAAGAATGACAAATACAGCTGAACACATCACTTGGACTCTTGCCTTCTGAAGATATTTCCTCTTTCATACTTGTACTAGACAGTATGATGAGTAGGTAAAACAAGGTATATTTAATTACAGAGAAGAAACACGGATTTCCTTCCCCCAAGTGGCAGCTGACTGCCTTTCTTTTCTCTCCAGAGCATCAGGCTTGGGTCTGAAGAGATTGTTGGCCATTAATAGAATGCCTTTCTCCTTTCCTTCTGAGTGAAAACCTAAATCACTCATGAAAGACTCAAGTTCTGATCTCACCTCTCTGATTTAGTTTCCCCAAAACACATCAGCCCCCATGGATGGGGGGGGGGTGAGGATGATGCCTCACACATAATCTGTCACTAATAACACAGTCATTTGTGAATAATTCATGTTTTTTAGACTCTACAGAAACATCATCCTCATTGTCTTTGCTATGAGTTTTATTAAAACTGAGAGAAATAAGGAGAGGTCTACAGTAAATGTGGTCAGAAATTGTGAGAGTGCTGAGAAAATCCTCTTTTCTATTTTATATGTCCCAAATCTCACAACTTACCTCCTCTACGCTTATCCTCATGTCCTAGCTTTTCCTTGAACTGCAAGAGCCTCGCCTCCTAACTCACTTTTCTTCTACTATGTTCTGACCCCTACTCTGGACCATAACCTACCCATAAACCTCTCCAGTGCTTCCAAAATGTAAATGAGATCATGTCATGGTAATGCTTATAACCCTTTAATGACTTGCCAACATATTATGAATAAGAACCTTGTCCACCAGCTTCTGTATGATCAACCGTTGCTTTCCTGTATTCATTTCCTATCTTCCCTCATTCCACAGCAAACAAAACGAGCTCCTCATTATTCCTTGAACACACTAAGTACCTTCCAGTCTCAGGCCCTTTACACTCACAACACCTGAGAGGAATGTTTATCCCCTAGATAGTCACATAGCTTTCTCCCTCATCAAACCCACATCTCTGCTCATAGAAAAAGCTGTCAAGGAAACCTTTCTTGATAATGCTATTTAAAATGGCGCCTTCGCCACTCATTGCTCCTTTACCATCAGAGAAGTCAGTATTCCTTGACATTATCAGACTATGCAATTGTTTATAACTAGAACACAAGCTCAGTGACAACATGGATGTTGTAATGATTACTATGTCATAACGGCACCTTGAACGGTGTCTGAACAAAGTAATTACTTAATACTTATTGTTGAACAGCCTGCAACATAAATTATCTATTTGAAAGCCAATAATGTGTTTAGCATTATTAATTGTGGCCAACTGTTTTGTGTTCCTTAGAATAAAATAAATAGTGGTATCCAATTATGACCATCTATTTATAATAATCACGCTGGTGCTTAGAATAGTACGTGGAGCAGAACAAACACTACAGGAGTATGTAGACATGGAATTACTATGTAATACTAATAGAATACTTACAGGGGAAGGTACTGTAATTGTCTCCATGTTCAAAATATGAAAACCAAGGCATATGTAGCTTAGGAGATTTCCCCCATGGTCATGTAGCTAGTCCGTAGCAGAACCAAGAGGGAAGGCCAAGTAAGCTGGCTCCAGATTCTATAATTCTCTCTAGAAGGCTATATTCTCCCATATATTCTCCATATGTTTGGAATAGATAATGCTTTAAGTCAGTGATTATATGAAGAGCAATTAATCAGCTATCATCTTTATTCCCCTCTTTACCATCGCTTCTTATCAACCCAACTAAGATAATATCCTGTGAGCAGTAGCTAGGTCTTCTGACACCCCACAGGGCCGCACATACAAGATAGGCACCAGAAGTATCTGATGATCGTTTAAAATTCAGATACTCTACAGGGACTAATACTAACAGCTATTTAACCTATGTCTTTTTTTTTATATAAATATTTTATTTATTTATTTAACAGAGATCACAAGTAGGCAAAGAGGCAGGCAGGGGTGCGGGGGAGCAGGATCCCTGCTGAGCAGAGAGCCCAATGCGGGGTTCGATCCCAGAACCCTGAGATCAGAGGCTTAGCCATCTGAGCCACCCAGGAGTCCCCTTAACCTATGTCTTTATGGACTCCTGGTTGAGAATAGAAGCCTTAAAAAAAAAAAACAATCCAGAATAAGGACCTAATTGTGGTACAAGAAGAAGAGATATATGAATATGGAAGGGAAGAAAGAGTACTTAGGTCAAATTTGATGTCCTTTAAAAGTTTGCTGTTAGAGTTTATTTTCTCTCTCTCCCATCAACACAAAATGGGGCAACTCTCTTTTAAAATGCATATATCTGGGGTCAGAGTTTCTGGAACGTAGAAAACACTGCAAGCAATTCAGACTTATGCATTAGCACCTTCTCACACTTTTATGAGCGAGAGCCTGCCTCGATCACAGATTCTCTTCATTACCGCCTTTGCCTGGGACAACACCATGCCAGACGTCAACAGTCCTCGTGTTTTCAAAATCTAATCTGAGAAACAGTAGTTTTTCATAGAAAATGTTTGCAATAGCAAATGTTCAATAACTATTATTTCTCTTTCTCGGTGAAATATCTAAAATGGTGACATAAATTGAATTAGTCACTTATGATAGTATTCATATTATGCTATTTGACCTTTCCTATTTGGCATGAGTTTCTTTTATTTGAAAGCAATTGCAATGGCATTTCTTAGACAATTCAGAGGTCTGTTAGAGCTAATTTTAGCCTTTTCTCTTAGCTAAGCAGCATAGATAAAAATGTTTCTTCTTGGGAGCTACTTAAAGTATTCCACTAGATTAACTCGCCTTCCTTCTTCTGCGAGCAAATGTTATTTTCTGTTTAGGAGGTCAGGAGTCAGAGAGCTGGAGATCTCAACTAATCCTGATGTGAAAATTTCTGCTATGACCCCAGAAACCTTCTTCAAAATGTCTTGCCTCAATAGTTGGCAAAGATATCTAGGATAAGAACTGAATTCACCAGCAAGGACCTCTTTGGCTGCCCTTGGCTTCCTTGTGATTTGCAGAAGCATGTGGGGTTTTTTGGTTGGTTTGTCTGTTTGTTTTAACTTCCCCACAGTTTCTTGTTTCTCTTGATTCTTCTTACGCTATTTACAACCCTAGTCCTTGTCATTTTTCCTCCTGCCTTCCCTTCCCTTTCTACCATCTCATTAGAATGAAGTTTAGAAATAGTAACTTGACTTAGTCTTTTCTGACTTAAGCAAAGGAAATAATTAAGAATACACAAAGCTTCACCCTGAGAATGTTAGTATATATAAAGAAATATTTTAGCTTTAAAAAACCAATTGCATAGTTAAGTGCTAAATACTGAGGGAAGATTGGATGTACACACACACACACACACACACATATTTATACTACATATATATATAATCTTTATATTTATACATACATATTTAACTTGCCTTGCCTTTGTAAATGAATAAAGCCTAGTCATGTAGTATAATTTAGATAAGCAATGCCCTCTTCAAACACCTGGGGCCTTCTCTAAATCGTACTGCCACAAATGTTCGATTGAGTCAATTTAGTGAGAAAATCAGGCAAAGCAGTTATTTGGTTCAATGCAGGCAAAACATGGGCTAATTAGCTAACTTTTCCCACTTAGCTCGTTTGGGTACCATATAGACTTGATCCTGTAGCAACAAGCTAAGAGTACAGCCTTTATGATATTTACCAAATAGCCATTTTTAATCCTCTGAAATCCTATATATTATCATAATAGTTTAAACCTATTTTTCAGTGAAAGCTCTAGGGCATATCGTTGTCTTAAGGAGGTTCTCCACGTGAAATGCGCAAAATATCAAGTTCTATCATAAAAATACATGACTCTCGGTATGTACCTGTGAGGATTCCTGGGTGCCTCCTCCACTCCATCAGGCTCTAAGCTCTATTTGCCTGACTACATTTGCCTGGCTATATATTGAAATAGCAATCTACATTTCCCACCTCATATTTTTCACCTCCCATTTATTCCTTAGCCAACAGAAATCTAGTGTCTTCTTTCATCATCCCTCCAAAACGGCTCTCTCAAAGGTTAGCAATAATCCTTGAATTGTCAGATACAATGACTTTTTCTCAGCCTTTATCTGGTTTCAAGTCTATGTAAGTTGACTGTTTTGAGTACTTCCTGTTTGAAACTTTGCCGTTCATGCAATCACTCTCCGCTCTTCTAGTTCTGTGGACAATCTCTCAGAAACTTTCACTGGTTCATTTTGGTTCATTTATCTCAACCTGTTCCTTAAGAGTAGGTGTCAAGATAAAGTCCTGTTCTTTTGCCCTCATCTCTCCTTGCACAACACAATTTTTGTTCGTAGCTAAGGTTAGCCATTTCTAGACGTGAAATACCTATGTGGGCAGCCTGACCAATATCAGCCTTCAGCCTGGGTCTCTCTGAGAACTAAAGTTGAAGTTTTGAACCTCCTGCTAGGCAGTGTGATCTGGATCTCCTACAGATGCTAACCAGGCTGCCATATCAAATTCTTTATCTTTTTTTCTCCAGATGAGATCTCCCACCCATACAAGGTAAATCGCTATTAATATGCTCTATGTTAATTATACTTTTAAAAGTTAACACATACTAGGTTCTTCCAGTATTTTAAGAGCTTTTATATAATGCCATTGAATCCTTACAGCTACCCTTCAAGGTAAGTACTATCATTGTCATTATTTTTAATGAGACACAGACATTTTTCTAAGGTCATCCAACTAGATAGTCGGGACCCTGACTTTGAACTCAATCTGGTTGGATGTGGGTTCTTAAAATCTATACTATTCTGTATAAAGCCACGGAGGGCAGAGGGAGAAAGAAGAAAGAAAGAGCCCTTCTTAAACAAAATGTTGACAGAAACACATTATTCATTGCACCCCTTGTTTTTCTGAACCAGAATTGGAAGTTTATTTATTAAAACCTGTGTTGATATATTCACCATGAGTGATTTAGTATTGGGTAATATGTGTCTCATCCTCTTAATATGGAGACCATCCTGGACCATCCTCTTAACATGGAGACCAGTTTATTATCCAATTGGTGCCATATCAAGAAAATATATGTTATATACATTGGATTTCTGCATTCTTTTTAATGCAATTATATATAATCATAGAAATTCAGAACCAGAGAAATTAAGAAAAACTAAGAATTAAGAAAATTTCTTTAAAAAGGGACCAAGAGCATTCAATTAACTGACTATAGACACAGACCAGGATAGTGGCAAAACCAGGAATATAACTTTGATCTTAAAATATCCCATCCCTTGTTTATTCTACTGTATAATATATATTTTTTTCATAACCTAAGTAGTACTCGAGAATAATATTTTTAGTGGTTAAGGTTACTAACTCACAACTTGAACCTTATGCTATCTTGTTTCTTAAATAGCACTCTCCTATATGCAGATATTTGTTTTAATATTTCCATACAGCTCTTAGTGGGTTTTATGTAAATGAAGGGCATGTAGAGGTTTAGGGGAGCTCAGCATTGATTTTTCTGAAAACTTGTGCTGAAATGTCCTTGGGTGAGCCCAGGAGAGGGGACCAAGCTGGAGAGAACTGAGTTCAGTATTAGCAGGGACCACATGGGCATTGTGGCTGAAAAAATGAGGAAAGAAAAGGGGAGAGAGCTCAAGTTGTCAGCTCTACCTCTTCTATGCTTGAGTCATTCACCAATGGTGCAGGTACAGAGAATGGGCACTATCATGTCTGCAGAAAGAGAATGATGCATCAGTAGCTTCCAGCTGATCTGCCACACTTCTGGCTACAGTTCCCATTCTTCAGAGCCTAACATGGGAGCAATCAACATCCTACATCTCATATACCAGATAATGACCCTTTTTCCAAGTGTCTGTGCCTTTGACCTCTACAGATTATAAAACTGCAACTACCATTACCACCTCATTTTTCTTTTAAACTCCACATTACTTTATTGTGGAACAGGTTTGAGGTGAATGGAGCCCTTTTATGAATGTCCTTTCATTTGATCCCTATAAGAGCCAAAGACTTGAAGTATGATGTGCTAGTCCATCTACAGATAAAGAAACTAAGCTCTACACTGATGGTAAAAAAAAAAAAAAAGAGCTGATTCTGGCTCCACCACTAATTAACTAATTAACTTTAGCAAATCTGATGCCTCCTTGGATCACCTCTTCTTTTCAGGGTGACTTTTTATCCTAACTTTCTGAATCCAGGGTTCCCAAGTAGATGGTATGTTTGTGATACTGTTCCTCATTCCCTCTATTTTGATTGAAGTGTGGAGAATGTAAAACATCTAACAAACTCAACAATTTTTGAGTCCCTGTCTAAAGACGACATACTCAGAAGAGGTGAATATTCCATTCCTCTTCTTGAGAGGAAAGTCAGATGGAAACACTCATTCTTTGTTTTGAATCTATACTTGCTACTAGGGACAGATTTGTGGCCAAGTCTGCAGGCATTTAAAAACATTATATTAAAAAATTAATAAAATAAAATAAACCCTAAAAAAATAAAAGCACTATATTTATAGCCTCTATCAATTTTTTGCTTCTCATATTTGGTTTTGGTGCTAAGTGCAAAGAAAATAGCCATTTTTATAGATTATAAGTAACCTTACCCACTTCTACTCTATCTGCAATCTGTATGCAAACATTATACTTACAAGGTAATCATTACACAAATATAGCTTTTTGTAGCTTCTTTTCATTTACCTTCACATCAAAGTCATGCTTTTTGGTGCCATCTCTTCTGGCTACATAATTTTACCACTAGTTAATGCATTTGTATCTAGTCTGTTATTTGTCATTGTTGGACATTTATTTTCAAACTTTTTTCAGTTGTTATTATAAGCAGTCCTGAAAAACATATTTTCATGTGTATGGCATATATGCCTTTTATGATATGAGTCCCCTTTAAGTAAGTTCCCCAAAAGTGGAATTAGTGGGTAAGACAATAAGCATTGTCAGGGCTTTTTAAATATATTACCAGGTTTTTTTCTAAAAGCAATATAAGGATTCAGAAGTTTGGATTTTCACTAAAGAGGAGCCATCTGATTTTGCTTGAACCATAAGCAAAATTAGAAATCACCTAGAGTTGAGAATTTTTAGAAACAGGGAACACTATTTTCTTTTCTAGTCCTAGGAAATTACCAGAAGGTCAGTTACACATCACCTAGTGTCCTAGGAAGAGACTTATCCTCTGTGTTTAATAGTAGAATGCGGTTAATTGACTTAACACTATGAGTTCAACATGATAGGAAATCAGAAGTAGGGAGCTTTGTTTGGTTTTTGTTCCCATGAAAGCAAACCCTGAGACAAAGGCTTAGGAAGATTCTATTCAAGAGGCAACATGTTGAGGGAATGGTGAAAGAGAGGGAATGGGGAAAGCCAATGAAGGTGTGCTAATGTATTTAGGATGCTTTAAGGACCAGGTTTCCAGCCTCTCTGGGAAGCTTCAGATGTCTTGTCAAATGAACTAGCCAGTTGTCCCCCAGAAGCTGGGGAAGTTGGGATATCTATTTACAAACTTCAATCAGGTTGCCCTGGGTGTGCCAACTTCTAGCACTTCCAGGGTGGCCTATTCTCCCAGACAGGAAGAAATCTGTCAGACAGAAAAACAAAGATGAAGGTCCCTGCAGTGAGATGTTATCAGAGTCTTCAGGAAACGTCCTCTGAAGCTAAAAGTGAGATTAAAGAGGATGTGGAACAGGTTGTGGACAATGATGCTATACATTTGGGAGTAAGGACCTCCTGCTAACGTTGTTTGATCCAAAGGAAAAAGGGATCTAAGAACTGTGCTCATTTTTCTGGGGGTTTACCAAGCCTAAAGCAAGTCCTGGGTACTGTATCATGGTCAAAAGTATAAGCATTTTTGTATTGTAGAGTTGATACAAAGCAAATGTATGAGTTGAGCCAAAGACTTAAGAATAAGGGATTCTGGCTCATTAAATTTTCAATTTTTACAAAAATACATACATACATACATACTACATACATGCATATATACTTCTGGTTTTAACAGATGAAAATAGTTTTCTACAGTCTGAGTTGCTTTATTTGTTTTAATGAGAATAGTCCAGTAAATGAGAATAAATAGTTGTTCAATATTTGGGTCTTTGTAAGGCATTAAAATAACCTTTCTGAGAGTTAATTTTCCTGATCTACAGACTAAAGATAGAAAAAATATATAAGATTCTGAGTTGAATGTGATTTCAAACACTCACTTTTTAAAATCTCCTTAGTAAATATTCATTTATTGATTTCTGTTACTTTTTTTAATAAGAAAATTGTACAGACATAAGTGAGGATAACTGAGAAATTGTGCTTTTTCCTATTGTATTCCGTCTGGTTTTTATCCTGCTGAGTTAATAATATATGGAAATACTTGAAACTTCAACTATTCTCTGAGCAAGAATCCAGAGATAAATTAGAACAGTTAGCAGAAATAATGTGAATAAAAGAAGATGGTTTTTTGGCTTGAGCAAATTAAGCTAAAATATGCAACACATTAGAAAAAAAGATAACTTTGTCCAATAGAAGGAAGATTAGTCCTAAAATAATTATACAAAAATCATAATCACAAGAGAAAAGTTGGCTGTGCCTCTCCAAGCTCTACAAGGGCAAAGGGAATTTAGGTCAATGAAATGTATTATGTGGCTGTGTGAAGGGCTATCCCTGCTGTGGAGATGGACAGATCAGGCTGTTTTTGTCTCACATCATTAAGCCTAAAATCATCTTACTCACTCTCCTGTCTCTCATTCCATACTAATCAAGCAACCTTCTGATTATAATTTGGTTTCCCGCATTGGTCTGCCTACAGGATGAGAATGCACTGGCCAGGCTTATACAAGCATTCCAGTCAGGGCAAGAATAGTTTTCATTGCAAATTAATGAATTAGTTTCCTTATCTACATCATTTTCATGAAAAAATGGAGCCCTCTTGTGATAATATAATTTGGCTTATATGTCCAAAAGACAAAGGTCCACAGAGGTCTTCAGAGGTGAAGACAGAGGTCTTCACCGATTGGTCTCTCTGTGGGGTTTCTCAGGATGTAGCCACTGAGCCCCACTCCCTAAACTTTAACAACACTTTTTGTGAAGACTTCCCATTTAGGTCTTCACAAGATACCTATTTGCTATTCCTCCTGACCATGAACCCAAAAACTTTCATGGATAAAACTTTCTATTGAGTCCTTAAAACTTCAACTATAAAAAATCTGGAAGTTCAATACCCATCATTGTTATCTATTTTAATACTTCATTGATGAGATGGAAAAAAAGGACAGCATGATTTTTCCCCCTTACTGGACACAATGTCTGAGATCATTCAGCATCCTCATGCAAAACCCAGCTCCAACCTCCTGCAAAGAGGAAAGGTCTGATAGGAAGGTACATGAGAAAGACCATGTAGTAGCCTGGGGGAGTGTTAATCAGAGACCTGGAACATAACTGTCTGGATTTGAATTCTGGCTAAGCTTTATATGATCTAAACCAAGATACATGAGCCTTTCTATGCTTTAGTTTCCACATCTGTGAAATAGGGGCATTGGTAGTCGTTATATCACAGGATTGTCATGGTAGATTAATTACATAAAATAATTTAAATTAAAGGATCACATATTGTTTGCATATTAAAAAAAACTTATTGCACTTACCAAATGTATTAGGCAAGTGGCATAAAGTTCTATGTTTATTTTTTAAAAGAATCTATTTATCTATTATTTTTATTTATTTGAGAGACAGTATACATATTTGCATGCATGAATGGTGGAGAGGGGCAGAGAGAGAGGGAGAGAATCTCAAGCAGACTCTGTGCTGAATGTGGAACCTGATGCAGGACTCCATCTCACGACCCTGAGATCATGTCCTGAGCCAAAACCGAGAGTCAGATGCTCAACCCACTAAGCCACCCAGGAGCTCCTGGCATAAAATTCTAGACACTGGATTAGTGGCCTAAAGGTCCAGACACTAGTAATTGACCCATGAGATTTATAGGCTTTTGGGACCAATCTGCAACATGGCTACTCTGGGAATGCAGGGATAATAATGTACACAGTAGTGACTTTGAGCCTCTGTTAAACCTACATTAGAAGCCTCCTCAATTCGTCCACCAGATTTCCATGAATTGAGGACAGTATGTGTAGACAGAGGATTTGTTGCTGTGCAGTGCTGTTGGACACACTCCCAGATTTGTCGAGGGGTCCTTCCTAACTTGTCTTGATCCACAGACCCAAGTTTACTCCCCTGGGTCAAGCAGAACAATAAGAATACATAACAGATACATGTCTTGACCTCTAAGATCCTTCCAATTCTGGATATAGACTGTGAATCATGTCTACTCATGAACTTCCATGCAGTTGACCTTCCTTTTCACTGGTCACTGGTCTCAGAGAAAACTGAAGCCTTGTGCCAACCAGCTGAGATTCTTCCAGACAGTGAGAAACTTGATGGCTTGCTGTTGCTCTGGGTTATGATGTCAGTTCCCACAAAGCCCGAAGCTTTAGACTAGTGCTGTTTAAGTGTTTTATTATCTGTGGGCAAGAAAAGCTTGAGATAAGCTTTATCTAATCTATAGAATTTTATTGCCATAATACTAGTAGACTATATTTGAAGAGGGTGTGTTCAAAAAATAATTTCCTTAGCATTCTCTGGACTGGTTTACATCTTAACTTGTCAGCAATTGTTGTTTTATACATATTCAATGAAATATAGATAGCTTACTTGAACATTTTCCAGGTAGTAGAAGGTGAGATGACTAAAAAATAGAAGTGTTCTGTCTTTCAACATTACTCCATCTTGCCTACAGTCTGTCAGCAGAGTTGCCCGGGTATAGTCCTAAGTATTAAAACTGGAAGAATGTCAGCTGGGCTGGTTGTTTGCCAGATTCAGTATGATGTAAAGTATTTTAAAATTTGTAGTGACGACTCTTGATATAATGTGCTGTTCTGTCTCAGCTGAGGGAAACAATTACATTTCAGTCTTATGTAGCTAATTGTCTTTTCACATAAACATAGCTCATATGTGTGCGCCTAACTCCATGACTTGTAATATTACTTTTGTGTAGGAAAAGTGAATGCCCTCATTATTTCCTAATATGCAGACAAGCCTAGAAGCCCCCACTTCAAAAATATATGCAGCAGAGGTGCCTGGGTGGCTCAGTGGGTTAGGGCCTCTGCCTTCAGCTCAGGTCATGATCTCAGGGTCCTGGGATCGAGCCCCGCATTGGGCTCTCTGCACAGTGGGGAGCCTGCTTCCCCCCCCACTTTGCCTGCCTCTCTGCCTACTTGTGATCTCTGTCAAATAAATAATTAAAATCTTTAAAAAATAAAAATAAAAATAAAATAAAAACATATGCAGCAAATGCCCAAATGATTTCCAGAAAGGTATTTACTCTTACTACTCAGGTTACCAAAGAGCATTATGTTCGCTTTTTAATGTGCTTGGCTTTTACACTTGATAAACTTAATTTGCTCTGTAAAATTCACAGGAAATGAAAATTTATTTTTGGAAGAGTAGTGAATTGGGAGTAAGAAGATGAGCCAGAGGCATTAGCTCTTCATCTTAAGCATCTGTGATTCTAACATCTTCCCAACACCTGCCAACTCCTCACATTCTTGGTCCTCCTGGATGTCTCTCTTCCATAAATAGAAATGATCTTGCAGGTAAAATCTATCTAACAATTCAATGACTCCACAAGCAGTACAGTTTTGGGGTTTTGTTTATTTGTTTGTTTGTTTGTGTTTTTAGTCAGTGGCATCTTCAAAGAGCACTGGGATGCACCTGTAGTCCCCCAAAGCAGCTGAAGATTCTATCATCAAGATAGTTTCATTTGGCTAAACATTGCTGTTCCTCATCAAAACCACACATCACTTGAGGGACCAAACAGTCCTAGTAACATCTTGGTGAGGGCATTAGTTTGCTCAGCTAACATTTGTTGAGTGTTTATGATGTGCCAAGCACTGAGCTCATGGAAAGATGGCGTTCTCAGGTAGTAGGTGAAAGCCTTTCCCTGAAACATGCTGTTCATTTTGCCTGTAGACGCAGGCAAACTTTCATATGAAAGTTTCTATGTGGAAGTTTGCTCTGGTATAGTGCCAGAGCAGGTGTTATTTAAATCCGACTCATGAACTATTTAACAATCGGCAGTTCCTCGAATTTAACTCCTTGACCTCCTTAGTGCATTTATAAATAATTTGCATGGCTGCTTCAGTTCTGTGTTTGGGGAGTAAACTGAAATCTATTTACCAAAATGATTAATATCCACTCCTACTCAGTAATATAAAAATATATATAAAAAATTTATCTTTTGTAAATAATATATTTGCTTAAATATATCAGGTAGCTTAAAAAGTCTGAGAAGATCTGCTTTTTGTTATCTGTGTTCAAGGAATCATGGAGTAGAAGGGCCCTTCAAGGTGTTCAAGTTCACTCCCCTTATTCTGCACATGAGGGCTGAGAAAGGATTGGGGGCTGACCGCCCAGGAACCCCTTCTACATCCTCAAACAACAGATTCCTCTGATATTTTTGCAAATATTAGTTTCTTCTAAGATTGTTTCATTCCTAGGATTAGCCAGTGGGGGGGGGGGGAGTACAAAGATGTCAAAAATAATGGGATAGTTTTCTTCCCTGAGTCTAGTTCATTAGGAAAAAGGGAGAAGTTGAAAACTCCAGAAGTTCGGTGTAAACAATTACTAACATTTGTACTGCTACTTTTGTTTTTTTGTTGTTTGGCATATCTGTGGTCCACTTTGCAGACTAAATGGGATAGATAGCTCTTCTCTGATGCCATGGATATGAAACCCAACAGCTAGAATTTTTATATCATTTTAGATTTTTTTTTTTTTTACCTTAATGAATAAATTGTTTGAACTCTGTGTTAAGTGAAAAACAATGTTCTTGAGACCTGGGTCTTTTCTCTGTGTCACCACTGACTTGCTGTGATCCTAGGTCTATCCCTCCCCATCTCTGGGACTCCATTTCCTCTTTAATATAAAAAAGGAGAGACAATGGTCTCTAAAATGCCTTCCACCTTGGACAATTCAGAATTGTGATACTCAGACACCAAGGCCCCTCCTTGTGGGTTGACATAAGGCTGGGGACAGTCTCAGGGACTTGTATTTATTTATCTCTGTGTGAAAACATTATTACAGCTTTTCAAGTTGTTTGAAAGGGTCAGTTATCTGAGCAAAAAAAAAAAAAAAAAGAAAAAGAAAAAGAATTGAAAAGAAAAAAAAAGCTCAAATCCTTATCCCTTGCCTCCAGCTATACTTTATCAATTCATTTTTTAAAAATAAAATTTAGACCTTATTTTTCTCCTGCTTTAAACATATTTTTAACTTTTTGGAAAAAGTCAAAGCTCATTTACAAGGCCTCTGAGACCCACTGATTATGGTTTCAGAATATCTTCAGGAACTCTTTTTTTTTTTTTTTTTTTTAAGGCACTCACATTCTTCAGAGTCCTCTGGCAAATTCCCTTCTTTCTTTTTACATTCCAGGGGTACTTACATGTTCTCAGTTCCCATTTCAACTCTATCATGCTGCCTCCTCCCTTTTCCCAAGGACTCTCTAGTCCCCTGTGCTTGGCCAGGCTGAGTCCCACACACCTTCTATATTTCAATTGCTTTGGGGCACAATTCCTGAATACAATACCTTACTCTCTGGAGAGACTGGTTCAGGTACTTGTCTTACTGTGCTTCTGCAGCACCCTGTAGGCCTTCTCTTAGGTCGTACCCCTTTGTGCACCTATCGCTAGGAAGTGGATTTATGCATTTCCATTTCATTTTCTGATGTACCTGTTTGTCCATGGTAAACAGGTACATCTGTAAACATGTGTGGCATGAATGAATAAAAGAGTGGAAGTAGAAAGACACTTATAAAGCTTCATAGACCAAAAAATATCTTTCTCCATATCCCAACCAGCCAAGATGTTCTACAACCTTCTCTAGGTTACAGTTCCTCTGCTGGATCAAGAGTAAGTGGTCAATAGAAATAAGGGCACAATCTCCAAAATGGCCCAGATCACCATCCTGGGCACAGCTTGAAAAACCTCTCCTAAACAGTGACTGTAATCCTTTTGTTCCAGCATATCCATTGTCTCTATGTTTCCAACCATTCCTATTGCATTTATTTTCCTTTGGTTACCATGAACTATCCTTCATTATTATAGCCCATATAGCCTGTTCCATAATTCCTTTCTCCTTTTCAGTTCATACTGTTGTATGTCCCAGTTTAAACACTGGGACATTCTAGTGTTTTTAGTGGTTATTCCCATTTCTCTATACATGTATATGATTATCTGTTTGGCATGTTTGGCATGAGATGTTCCCATTCTCCACCACCAATCCCAACTTTTTTCATTCTTCAAGAAACTTTGTGAACCTGTCTTAAATCATTTTAACTAAGCAGGTTATTAGACTCATTTGTTAGGATCAAAAATCCTCTACATCTAGGATCTCAAACAAGTATTGCCTTTCTCCAAATTCAGCTCATAGAACTTTCGTTTGACCCATAGTAAGCTTGCTTGCTTGCTTATTAATTCATTTATTTATTTATTAATTTATTATATTTTTTTTTAGAGAAAGAGAGAGAGAGGAGGGGGAGAGGGAGAAAGAGACTTTTAAGCAAGTTCCACACCCAGTGTGGAATGCAATGTGGGATTCAATCTCATGACCCTGATATCATGACCTGAGCAGAAATCAAGAGGTGGGTGCTTAACCAACTGAGCCATGCAGGTACCCCATAATATGCTTTGTAAAAATGGGGGCACCTGGCTGGCTCAGTGGGTTAAGCCTCTGCCTTTGGCTTAGATCATGATCTTGGGGTCCCACATCAGGCTCTCTACTCAGCAGGGAGCCTGCTTCCCCCTCTCTGTCTGCCTTTCTCTCTGCCTGCTTGTGATCTCTGTCTCTCTCTGTCTCTCTCTCTCTCTGTTAAATAAATAAATAAAATATTTTAAAAGTTAATTAACTACCAAATGTTAGAAAGAAAAGCATTTGCACAAAGTAAGGATTTGGGGCAAGGATCTTTTTAAAAAAAATCAGGACATCTGGCAATAGTGAGTGGGACCAGAGCAATAATCATTTGATGCTGAGATGCCCCCTCCACTGTTAGGTGGTCTGTGACTGCTTTAGCTTCAGCCATCCTCAGTTAGCCCTTCTTTCTCATATATGTTAGTTTCCAGCCCCTGTATGAGCTCGAGACCCTTACACAGGGTAGTCTGGGGGTGGCGTAAGAAGATAATTATCCACTGAATGAAGGGTAAGACTCCCTATGAACTCCCCAGCATAAGTTTATTTCCACAGATTTTTTTCTCTTAATATTATTCAGGGGACACCAGTACCAAAAGAATTTATGGTTTTTGTTTTGTTTCTAGAGAGAATTCACATACCCTTGGTTGCCACTGAGATAACAGGGAGGAACAATCAGAGAACTTTCAAAAGGCTTCAAGCTACTGCTTAACAACATATGCTCTCTAAAAAACACAGGAATTTATAAAAATGCCAACTGTTGGGATTTCAATTTTCTATTATAAATCATTCTTTTTTAAAGTTTTTGACAGTTTAAAGCTGACACACATAATTATTTCTTGTTAGATACTGAATGGAAAAGCCCAGAAGATATTGTTGAGGCTGCTTAGGGGTGGGGGTTGAAGGAGGACAGGAGACCCATAAGTAATATTTTATTTTCTTTTTTTAAACATTTTATTTATTTATCAGAGAGAGAGGGGGAGAGAGCGAGCACGGGCAGACAGAATGGCAAGCAGAGGCAGAGGGAGAAGCAGGCTCCCTGCTGAGCAAGGAACCGGATGTGGGACTGGATCCCAGGACGCTGGGATCATGACCTGAGCCGAAGGCAGCTGCTTAACAAACTGAGCCACCCAGGCGTCCCAAGAGACCCATAAGTAATGAAGGCTTTCCTGCATGATAGCAATATTGTTGTTCATACTATGTGATAATTATTAGTTATTAGTTAGTTACATATTTTTTCCAAAACACAATACAGTTCTGCTCTGTCTGTACACAATTTAGAGCGTAGCTAGAATTTCTTTCATCATTTTATTGCTGCAAATTTTATTTGTGAATACCTCCCAGAATATTCAGTGGACAGTGAACAATGGTTCAGTCAAGAGACAGGGAAGAGAAAAAAAGAAGCCTCATGAACCTCACAGTTAGATTTAATTTATTCTTAGGGCATCCATTATCAGGAAAATACATGGGAACTGAGGGATAGAAGATTTAGACATAGTATACTGAAGCATATTCAAACCACGTTAAGTCTCTGAAGATAGTCTTAGTTTCTCCAGGAGTTAGAGATTTCTTGGTTACAGAGATGATTGAGAAGACAGCAGATGGCCATTTGTAGGAGAGTAGGTGCTAAAGCATCTAATATAGATAGGTTGGAGCACAACTTCTCATGTCACTTCTAGACCGTTCATAGTTGTGTAAAGCAATTCTGTCTTTCAAACGCCAAAAATAAATCCATTCATAGTTCTCAAAATTTGAACAGGTGATGGGGTTTGGACTACCTTTAATTTCTTTAGACTTGTTGAGTTTTTAAAATAAGCACATACAATTTCTAAACAGGAAAAAAAAATTATAAATCCTAAAGAGAAACCCTCCCTGTTTTTGTTGGGATGCCCGAGGAAGCCAGCACCACTACTTAGAACATCAAAAACAAAATTTTGAATTTTTGGACTAGCTAAATGTTACCCCCCAAATAGATGAAATGCCTAATGCAGCCTCAAAACCCAATTTAAATACCATCTTCACCATCAAGTATGCGCTGGTTATCTCAAACAACAACCCAGCATCTCTCCCTCCCTCATTCCCTATAGCATATCCTATAACTAACACCTGTTTAACTACTTATGACCTAGAATTAATTATCATCTTCTCTGTGTTTATTCTGCCTACTCAACTAGACTGTAAACTTTGAAAGAGCTGTCCCATGACAGCAATTAGCAGAACACTTAATGGATTTGCACATATATAATTTAAAAGCTTCTAGTGTGTGTACTGCCATTTCCCAAACAAAGATGACCATGTATCTGTCAGTTTTTTTCATCTTTATAATATGGATCTCATTTAATTGCAAACAATACCTAATGACAGATACATTAAAAGACATTTTCAGGGAGGTTTATGCAGATATATTGACTTTTTTTTTTTTTTTTAAACAGAAGGTATCTGATGTTAAGTCGTCTTTCCATAGTGTGTGTGTGTTTTCCCAACACACAATAATGGAAGAAGAGCCTCCACATAATAATTAGGAACTTATCTGTATTACCTTTTAGAATGAATTATATTTCTTTCTGATTTTCTCTCACCTTTCTCAAGCTAAAGAACTCATGTTTGATTAAGTTAATGTTCTTCCTGTCTTTGCCATTCTTATTTTCTTTTTCACTTCCCAAAACACAAACTAACGAGAAAAAAAGGGCATAAGACATATTTCAAGGGTATATTGAAGATCTAAGTTGTCACCCTGCAGAATTGATGATCAATAGATAGATGATAGATAGATAATAAATTTAAGAGATGTTTTGTAAATTTACGGTTGGGGTATATTCACAGTTAAAAGATACTTAGAAATGTCATTTAAGTTTCTAAGAAAACATCTTTTTAAAAAACTATATATTTTTAACTTAAAAATATTTTAAAGTTTCAGGTATAGAATATAGAGATCTGGCAGGTCTATCCATTATTCTGCGTTCATCATGGTATGTGAATTCTTTCTTAATCCCCTTTACCTGCCTATTTCACCTATATTTTAAAGAAAGGGTATGTGGCTAGGCCAGGGTTAATGTTAATATTGGTCTTTCCTGGTGTGCCTATATCTTCATAATCACATTCATCTCTGGATAAAATAATTGAAGCCAATGAGGCTCATCCAAAAATTTTTTTCTGAGAAAATATAAATGAAATATTATAGCAGGTGCTATTGGTGGAGTTCAGTATAGCAAATTTTCAACCTTCACCTCAGCGGCACTTAGATAATGACTGACCAGTGTAGGGTACAAAAGCCCAGTACTTGCCTCAAAGCTGGACTAATCTCATGGTACAATTTACACTTCATAGCTTCCCAAGGGATCAGCCTAAAACTAGACTTCATCTGAACACATACATTTACTGCTCCTTCCCCTTCTCTAATCTGCTTCCCTTCCTCGCAAATATCTCCATGGAACAGTCCTCTGACAAATTGTTTGCACACAAATCCTGATTTTAGGCTCTTCTTCTAAGAAATAAAACCTATGACAAATAACCTTAAAATGAGATAGAAAGAACTAAAGTCTGTGTCTTGACAACCAGGCTTTGATAATCATATCTACAGTAGATAAGAATGTTTAGGATAGTCATAATGGAGAGGTCATTGAGGTTTTTACTTTGGACCGGTATCTCTCAACCAGAGCAATTTTGCTCAACAAGCAACATTTGGCAATGTCTGGAGACATTTTTAGTTGTGAGAAGTGGGTTGAGGGGATGGAGGCCACCAGCATCTAGTGCACAGAAGTGAGAGGTACTGCTAGGTACTTGGCAATGCACATGATATCCTCTCCCAGCAAGCAACATTGGGCCCAAAATTTCAATAGTGTTACTATTCAGAAACCCTGCTATAGATCCAACGAACTTTTAAATTCTGTGCATCTGCATGTGTGTGTGAATGTGAGTTACACTACATGGGCCCTATCGTAAATCTAAAGAGAGTGTATCCATTCTTGCTTCACTACATCATGAATTTTGATTAAAATCCTACAATTTAGGAATACCAAAAAATCTACCCAGACATAGCTTGGGATGCATTCAAAAAATATATAGGGACATGTGATTGACTGAGTCAAATTTTCTTTGAGCAGATACTTAATTTTCTTCACTGAGGTAATTTGCTTTGTACTTCCCATCCTGTGTGAAAAAAGGACTAACTCATATCCGGCCTACGTTGAATCATGTACCCATAAGATCATTATTTGGGCGTGGATTTTGTTTTGTTTTTATTTGCTGGGCACAGTGAAGTTATAATATTCTGTTATAGATATAATTATGTATCTATTATGTATGTATGTATATATATACATATATGAATATGCCCTCTTATACATATGTGCTTGTCATTTTCTATAATTATGGTCATTAACATTCATACTCTCAAATAATTTGAATCTTTCTCTTTTTGGCAAGAGGAAACTGAATTAAGTTTAAAATTCCATTTTGTCTCAGAACTGGCACCACCTTTTTGTAAAGCCCTAGTAAGCCAGGGCATATAGACCACATGCCCAAAAAGCAACCGTGAATGTGATTTCTGCACCATAATTCTCATCTGTGACAAAGCCCAGTCTCACTGTCTTTGAGCTATATCCCTCAACTAATCCCATCAAATCATGCAGGGGTTGTTTGAAAGGGCTGATTCTCCTTCGAGTTGGTTCTGAATCCATCTGGCACCCCGCTGTAATGGAGTCCTTAGATTATCTGAATGCCAACTGATGAAGGACGTGCTGGTGGCCCTCCAGCTAACACCTCCCTCATGGTTTTTAGTGGGGCCACACAGAATCCAGTAACAGCTTGGCTTGTGGGTAAGGGCACCCTGCCGGGGCAGCTAAGGCAAATTCTATTTATAAAAATCCAAGTTTACACAAATGCTGAATAATAGACAGATGATAGAAAATAATTCTTCTTTTTGTGGATGTAAAGATAGAGTTTCTTTAAATTGCACTATCCAAGTGCATTTAAAATATAAGTTCATTTAAAAAAAGATCATACAGAACATTCCAGGAAATGGTTCTTTTCAGCCCTAAAATTATAAATCAGAGAAAATGTTGAGAGAGACCTTACTGATCACACAGCTTAAATATTAACATTGTAAGTGTGGGGAGAGGGGCTCCAAGAGGTGCAGGACCTAGAAGTCCAGATGTCTTCAACATCCTGGAAACCTTGATTTGAGAGCTTCTATTTTATAAAGCGGTCATATACCTAGAGGGGCTTGGCCCGATCCAATGCTGACTTTCCAGTGCAGAACTTCACTTCCTTTGGAGAATTTACACAACCATTGTTGACTCTGGGAATTGCAACTCTCAAAGGGCTCTTTCACTACTCTTGAGTCCATTATTACCTTCAATGCCAAAATTATCAGCCTTTCTAGGGAGATAATCAATCAACTTGATGGTTCAATAATTGCTTGTTAAATTGCACTGCACCCAGTTTGTTCACCCATCCATCCACCTGTGCTAGACTCTGGGGATATCATGGTGAAAAAATATAGAGGTTTAAGTAGATCAGATACTCTCTTGATGAGTTTTTGTGGTACAATGCTAATGCAAAGGCAAGCTGCGGCCGCAGCCCTCCAAAACACTTCCCTCATCTGCTCTCTGAAGCTTGAAAGTCTTTAAATGGTAATGGGAATCCTTGGGAAGCAAGAAGTTCTCAGGAAAACCAAGTTGTTTAAGCATTTCACTGGAATGGAGAGTGAGGGCTGACTCTAGTATCAGGCTCAACTGCTGGTTACATATCCATTGTTCTGGGCCTCAGTGATGCTTGTCTGCGATACAGCTAATTCCTCCCTCTTCCTAGCAACAGATCCTGTCTACTTTGTTATGGGGGTTAGCCAGAGCCTAGTCTAGGCCAAATGGAATATCTCTACCCTTGAACCATTTTGATGGATTAAAAAAAAATAGGCTCATTATCCATGTTGTACTAGCCAAGGTATACTCTAATACTTTTATTTTTTTTCTCCATTTTATTTTATTTCTTTAGATGGGGAACCTGGGATTTTCTCTGAGCCTGGAGCTGCCAGTGTCCTGCTTCTTACCAAAAGAAGGAAACAGAACTCCTAGATAGCCTCTAAGAAGTAGAAAGAGCCTCCACGCATGAGAGAGTCTATGTCTGGAAATGATTCAGGATGATAAAGTGGTTAAAAATATGCATTTTAGAGCCAGACTGCCTGGTTTCAAATTGATAGTATTCCATGCATTCTGAGACCTTGAGAAGGTTATGTATCTTCTCTTTGGCTCAGTGTGACTCTAGGTATGATGAGGATATAGTATCTACCTCATAGGATAATGGCAGATTAAAGATGGCCTCAAATTCTTTGACACTCCTCTCAACTGAGATTTGGGAAGACGCCATGATTGTTTTAGAATACAGTAAAAGTAGCATTGTGCCAGCTTTGTGGCTCAGGTCTTAAGAATCTAGCAGCTTCTACTTTGTCTCTCTTGTAACACTCCATTTCATACCCCTGAGCCACCTTATAAGAAATTCAGCATCCTACTGAAAAGATCATGTACAGAAGTTCTGACACAGTGTGCAAAGTAAAAAGGGCCCGCCTGAGTACAGCCTTCCAGCCATCATCACCAAGTGAATGTGCATGAAACTATTTTGGATGCTCTAGATGAGCCCTGTCTTAGCGGAAAACTACCCAGTGATAGTCAACGCCGTATGGAGTCATGACCTGCCTGAATTCCTGACCCATACAAACTTGAGATATAGTAAAATGTTTTCTGCTTTCAGTAACCAAGATCACCAGAACCATCATTTCAAGATTAAACAAAGTTCTATGAATAATGCTGGCCAATAACAATGTTTGATAAACTAATTATCATTGCCATAGTTCTGGTCTCTTCTGATTAATTTATTCCTTACTCAGTATTGAGCTATTCTTCTTTTAAAAATCCCCTAAATTATTTGTAATCTATTTAGAGTTAGGATCTTGTCGCTTGCCTTCAAGTGGGTTCATACTAACACAGTATTTAAGATTCCTGAGATTCTAACTCTATGTGGATGGTCCATCACATGAGTCACATAGAGATAAATATTTTTTTCACATTTGTTTTTCTCTCTTTAAATCTCTAAATTTTTTTTCTGTTATTGGCTACAAATCTGTGGCTTCATAATAAAACCAAACATCAAAACAAATTTTTTATCCCCCAAAAACTTATAAAGTCATAAGTTTTACCTTTTACTTTTGTCTTATTATTTTTATTAGTATATAATTCGGTGGATACAGAGTTGTCCATATTATCAAGCATGTCAATGAAGACTACACTTTTCTTTTTTCTCTTTCTAAAACAGTAAAAAAGAAAAACAGAGAGAAAGAGAAGAAGAAATGAGTAACTCATTCAATGGAGAACAGAAAATAGTGCTGCTGGTAAGCTGATGAAACCAAATAGTAGTCTTCAAGTTTTTGAGGAAACTGAGTAAAGTGAGTATATACACACCTATTATTAGCAGATCTCAGATTCTATCTCCAAAACCCAACCTTGTTTATAAATACAAAAAGCAGGGAAAGAGGGAATTTTTTTAATTTTATTTTTTCAGTGTTCCAAGACTCATTGTTTGTTTATGCACCACACCCAGTGCCCCATGCAATCCGTGCCCTCCTTAATACCCACCACCCGCTCACCCATCCCCCCATCCCCTGCCCCTCCAAAACCCTCAGTTTGTTTCTCAGAGTCCACAGTCTCTATGGTTCCCCTCCCGCTCTGATTTCATCCCCTTCACTTTTCCTTTCCTTCTCCTCATGTCCTCCATGTTATTCCTTATGCTCCACAAGCAAGTGAAACTGTATAAAAATTGACTCTCTCTGCCTGACTTACTTCACTCAGCATAATCTCCTCATGTCTCCTTGTATCAACATGCACTGGACTGGAGGAGAGAGGGGATTTTATCTTCTATTTTTAGAGGATTCAAATGCCATTTTTCTGGATGGGGTTGAAAAATGGTTTCCTAAAAATGCATCAACATGCTTGTTTGTGTTGTCTTTTCTAAGTGAGTCTGAGAGATGGGGGTGAGAAGTGGGACCACTGGGACAGGGGAGGGTGTAAGAGCTGTATTGATTCATTGAGACTTATTCATACATGAGGACCAGCAGAAGATAGATACACACACACACACACACACACACACACACACAAACTCTCTCTGTGTGCCACTTAAACCCATATGAATGGGTGTTCCCATTCATAGAAGACACAAAAGCCCCTTATACTCTTCTAGAGAATGTTTTATGCATCTTATGAAGGAGGTGACTCTACCACTCTCCCGATTAACTATTACCTGCTCACTGGATCATGAAGGCTGTTTCATGGGAACAAGTAATTTTTAGGAGAAGAAGGCGATGTGTATTAGACATGAATAGTTGTCTAGAGAGCACCATTTCCCCATTCTTCCCTCCTAACAAAGTCCCTTAGGTAGCCTATGTGCCTAGAGGAAGATGATTTCATTCAGAGTTCTTTTTTTTTTTTTTAAGATTTTATTTATGTATTTGAGAGAGAAAGTATGTGGGAGAGATGGAGAGAGCGCATAGGCAGGGGGAGGAGGAGAGAGAGGGGGGAGAAGCCAACTACCCGCTGAGCAGGGAGCCCAACGCAGGACTTAGAACGGAAGGCAGTTCATGACCTGAGCCAAAGGCAGATGCTTAACTGGGATCATGACCTGAGCCAAAGGCAGATGCTTAACTGACTGCACCACTGAGGTGCCCCCATTCAGAGTTCTAAGGGTATAGCTTATTGGCAGAAAGAAGGTAACACTTATAAAATAGAGCTTGATCTAGAATTGGGCATCTGACTTGGTCCAATAAGGCTGAAAGAAAGATCATTTGCTCCATAATTTTGAAAACAAAAAAGTTTTATTTTAAATTTTTGGCTGCTTGATGGGAATAAATAAAGAGGTAATCCAAATTATTCTAAGCAATCATTTTTCCATAAATACTCTCCTGATGTTTAAGCCAATAGCATAATTGGCAGAACAGAGAAACAGGCCCCTAATAACACTACTGAGCTGTGGAATTAACAAACCTGAATTGTGCCCTGATATAGGACTTATTACACTTAAAATTCCATTTCCATAATTTTTAAGGCAGTCAAAAAAGGTGTTTCTGATACTTACAAACTGAAATCTTCCTAAATTGGGAAAGAAATGACATTTGACTACTAAGAAATCATTCCTTATTTCCTGCAATTAAATTTAATAGATGAAGAGAAAGTGGAAGAACTTGTAAAGACCCAGGATGACAAAAGACGTGACAGAAAAAGGAGCTTGGAAAGTCATAGAAAATGGAGACCAGCTGAGCTCAAAGAAAACCTCCTTGAATTCACAATTTCCCCACAAGGTGTTTTAAACCTAGCTAACTCTATACCAGAGGGCTGTTTCTTTAATTCCACAATATATATTTTTTTTAAATCCCTATCATGTACTTAGAGTAGTCAAAATCACAGAGACATGAGGTGGAATGGTGGTTGCCAGGAGCTGAGTGGAAAGGGAGAGCGAGGAAGTTAGTGTGTAATGGGTATCGAGTTACAATTTTATAAAACAAAAAGAGTTGTGGAGATGGATGGTGATGACTGTTGCACAACACAATGAATGTGTTTAATATCATGGACCACACACTTAGAGATGGCTGAACTGGTAAATGTTAGGTTATATGTATTTTCCCACAATAAAAAATTAGAAGGAAAAAAATTCCCACCATGTAATAAGCCAATAGAAATACAAAAGATAGATAATTAGCAGTTAAGAAACTTTCAATATTAAAAAGTCCATAATAACCTCTAAATTTCTAATAGTTCCTCTAATTTATTTCATTCAATCCTTGGAAAGACATTGGGGGCATGCGTCTATTTCCTCCTTTTATGGAAAGGAGTCAGAGACTCAGTTTCCATAATCATATAAAAAGCAAGCTGTACACTGCACTATTCTCTTTGGAGAATAGGAGATTAAGATTCACTGTCCCCAGCTACTTTGGATATTGTAATCCCATTCTTCAGAGGAAATTTTTAAACAACACAGTGATAATAGTACTCTCCCAAGGCCCAACCCTTTGAATGACACCTAGAGAACCAATGATAATTCCATAGGACTTGGTTGTTTCTTAGGTGGAGGGGAATGGTCCAACACACAATCTGTAGTCACAGAAAATGGTCTAAATTGAGATTCAATTCCATTAGCTCCAGATTCTAATCACAGCACCACATCCTAAGTAGCATCTTACTGCCTGTAAAAGGACCAGACCAAATCCTTTGCATTATCATGGCATCTCATCTTTTCTCAGAGTAGAAGTAGAAGACACAATCTTGAATCACACTTCCTGAGAATTGTTAGTGCACTAAGTAACAGTGAATGAGCTCTGCTGGTTGCAAATAAGACTGACAGGAAGCTGTACTAATTACAACACAATTGGCTAAATAATCATGGAAGGACAAGGTAATGAGTCGGAAAGCGAAGAACAGAATTGGCAAGAGTAGCATGGATTATCATTAGTGAATCACTTGTGATTTTTTTTTTTTCTTTTTTGCATGGCTCCATTTACCTGTCATGCCCCAGCAAAGATTTTTTTCTATAGTTGACCATTGCCCATAGGTTAATATCTAAGCAATTAAATTCCATATATAGTCTCTTATAATCAGGCTCTTGTCTAACCTAATTCCTCTCCTCTCCTTCTACTATTACATGTAGTTCCCTAAATTTACCAGCACTCTTATATATTTTACGTTTTCATTATTACTATTTTACCTGGCTGGAACATTCTCTTTACATCTCTTGGAAATATTAACTCTTAAGATGCTTCTAATTCTTATCCATTCAGATAATGGTAGATACTCTACTTCTGGATTTCCCTGCTATGAACATTCTTAAAGTTCTTTTAAATATTCTATTTTATTTGATTTCTTTTAAATTTTTCACCTGCATGGGTAATTCCTGAGGACAGCACTCTGTGTTGCTCACTGTTTCATTCCCAGTACCTGATATGTCACTGTTATTAAATAATTATTTGTTGGATAAATTCTGAATGACTTTCTACAGTCCTCTTAATATTTATGCACTCACTTTCTCATGAATAACTTGGCTGTCAAGAAGGACAGAAATTTCCGCACTAGGTAAAGTTAGAGCTCATATAATTCAAGGAATATTTTTGTATTATAAGTCTATGATTCAATGTGTTACTAATAAAAAATTAAATGGCATATATCTTATTGTTAGAGATGGCAGATTGAATACATAGATTTCTATTTAATCCATTCCCCAAGTCCCATAAAGATGACAGAAATGTTTTAAAGCATGAAATAATATGGAATAAAACAATGAGGGAGGAGACAATAAAAAGATTTTGGAACCTGGAAACAAATAGAAAAGTGAAAACTGACTTAGAAGATCCAAGAAATCAGAAGTGAGAAAGCCAAGAAGAAGCCTTATGTATAAATCCCTAAAAGGCTTAGCACTTTTGGAAAACAAGTAACTTGGAAGTGGGGATTAACAGAGACTAAGTGTTTTGTTTGAAGATCTCATTAGAAAGGAGTAAGAGCCATAGATAATCTACCTCTCTGTAGAGACACGTGGCTGATGAGTTGATGACTAGAAGTTTGTTTTCTACAGAGAGTATAAGTGGATAGTGTTTATATTTGGGATTCCAGACACATTTGAGTGAAGAAATTAATTTCTGGAAAACTAAGGAAAAAAAATTAAAAACAGGGAGAGAGAAAATTAAGTGAAAGTTTTACAGAAAATGTTCACTTTCTTTTCCAGTCTTCTCCCACATAGTTCCCAGAAAAATAAAAGCCAGTTTATAGCCTCCCAATGGGAACACTCCTCCAAATGGGAACCAGTTTTGGGGGTTATCTGACCATCTGGAGCTAAGACTGAAAAATACTAACATTAATGATTCCCAAAGAAACAGCCAATTCAGATGATGCTAGAGTGAACAGCTCTAATCAAATGTACAGGACTTCTGATCAACTCTTTATTCAAGCAAAAAACAAGACTTACTAGGCCTTTGAAATAAGCATTGGATATTCAGATACCAAAACCAAATGAAGAAGTAACTCTTCTCAATTTTAGTTTCTTTAGTTTATTACCATGAGTAGTTTCTTTACTAATATTTTCAAAAACACAATTAGAAAATTGTATCTGTGCAACAAAAACAGAAAGCTACCTAAAGGAACATGCATAGAATATATATGAGATCTTGATGATAGGAAAAAATTAATAATAATAGAACTTGTGGAACATAAAGTTAAGGAAATCACCTTATTTGAGGAGAAATAAACAGAAAAAAAGTGATGAAGAGCAGAAGGTAAATGATTCAGGAAGTATAATGTCTGAATAATAAGTAATCTAGAGAAAAGAGACAAAAGAAAATAAAGGAAGGATTTCATAAAAAATATAAATATAAATCAACATTTTTTCTAAAACTGAGAGACATGATTATCCAGAAAAAAAAAAAAAAGACACCAAAGAGCATTACTGAAAATTTGAAAATATGAGTGATGAAAAGAAAATTCTAGAAGCTTCTAGATAAGGAGAGAAAAGATTTACATAAAAAATTATAGCTTGGGATTTCTCCCATAATAGCAACTGCAGCTGTCAGAATGGAACAGAAAAAAGGTC
Source organism: Mustela nigripes (assembly GCF_022355385.1). Taxonomy (NCBI): domain Eukaryota; kingdom Metazoa; phylum Chordata; class Mammalia; order Carnivora; family Mustelidae; genus Mustela; species Mustela nigripes. The sequence goes on along the minus strand of NC_081560.1, from coordinate 169,003,434 downwards.
TTCAAAATTCTGAGAAATTTTTTTCAAAACAGAACTGTAAACTCTGACAGATTGTCAAGATACTTTCAGTTGTGCCAAAAAATAAATAAAAACAAAAATAATAATAATGAAATAAAATTGTCCTGTGATACACTTTGTTAGGAAACTACAGGAAAAACATGTACCAATATGAGGGAGAAAACCAAGGAAGACCACAGGTGATGTAGGAAATAGAGTCAGCAAAAGAATTTTAAAATGCCCTTATAATGATGTTTTAAGGAGTTTGCACAATGACATTTATTCACTAGATTTAGAGAGCTACTTTTTAGAATGGGAATGGCTAGAAGGGAGGTATTTTTAAAGTGAAATTCATAAAAGTTTAATTTTATTGAAGGTACTGAGAAAAAATTTGCTCAGTTGGTAAAGAATTTGGGATGGAGTTAATGATTTCCTCTTATACAGAAAAGGAAACCAACCACGTTAAATATGACACGTCTCATCTTTGAGAAGTGTCAATGTGGTAAAAATAATTTAAATAATAAACATTGACTGATTTTTATGTTACGACTATGTCAGAAGGATGTGGGGCAGGGTTAGTCAGGATGGTGATGAAAGAGAGGTACACGGTTATTTTCTTCCATAGCAAGAACTTTTTTTTTTTTTTTTAAAAACTAGCAATATAAGCTTTACTTAGAGAATTTTTTCCCCCCATATATGGTGGTAATGACTCTCTTCCATGTATTCAATCAGGCAGAAGCTCTGTCTTCTTCAACTTGATATATAAGTCAATTTTTCTTCAAGGTGACATCTCAGTCAAGTTTATCACTATCCAAATCAGTCAAGGAGCACAAGAGGAGAACCCATGGGAAGTTCTGAAGGAACACAGCAAATGGGAGAGAGTCACACCACTTCTGTCCCAAGTGAATTGGTAGAACTCAGTCTCATGGCCACTCCTAATTGCCTCAGAGGTTGGAAATGAAGCCTTGCTCTGTGTCACAGAAAAATAGTACACAAATTTTGGTGAACAGTTAGTATTTCTGTTGCAATTTATAAAACCATTATTTAAGTCCATGTACAGCCTATTGTTTCAGTTGTGATTTTTTTTTTTAAATGATAAGCAGACCATAAAGAGTCATTAAAATTGATCAGTCATAGACTATATTTACCTGGCATTGTTTTGTTTTGTTTTGTTTTTTAAGATTTTATTTATTTCACAAAAAGAGACAGCGAGAGAGGGAACATAGCACGGGGAGTGGGAGAGGGAGAAGTAGGTTTCCCACTGAGCAGAGAGCCCGATGCAGGGCTTGATCCCAAGACCCCAGGATCATGATCTAAGCCAAAGAGAGATGCTTAATGACTGAATCACCCAGGTGCCCCGCATTGTTCTGATTATAAAATTTCCTGGAAGTTACCAAGTACTTCTTCTCTAGAGTCACATTGTTCTATGCTTCCTATAGGGGAAAGTCAATGGCCCTTTCTAAGAAAAAAAACTAAATTAAACAGCATGATCCTAAAATAATGGCATAGAAGGTAGAGTTGTCTCTATTTTACATAGGAAGCAACTGGATTCTTGAATAGTTAATAGACAAAAAGTTGGTCATTTACTAATTCATTTCTCTGATCGTTGTTAAAGCATCTACCACAGGCCAGTCACCTGCTATGCACAACAGATACGGCAGCAAACAATCCAAACAACTTTCTGCGCAGACAAAACTTTAATCCTGGGGAGGCTGTCCAGTGGCACAATGAAGATTCTAACTCAGGTCTTCAGCCTAGAGTGCAAAAGACCCCCAGCAGCTCCCACTTTGCTTCTCTGGCTCATATTTTTCATATCCTCTGTCCTCAGATTCACTGAAATAAACTGTCTGCAGATATACAATAGGAGGGGGCTTCTCCTATTGACAGAGTCAACAGAAGATGCAAATTCTCTTTGGGAACATTTCTGTGAGTCAAAATCACACCCCTTTTTTCCCTTAGCAGCTTTTGACAGATGCTTCAGACCAGTGTGAAAAGAAAGACATGCATATTCTCTTTCTGGATCTCCATTGTTTTTCCCCAGTGATTACAGAGGCACTTATGACAGGCACCTTTATTTCTGGCTGCCTCTAAGACTTGTGAGGCATGTTCTTCCATTCAAATAGACCTGGTACAGTCTGGTCTCCCATGTTGTAAGATATTTATCCAGCTGCCTGAAAATCAGCAATTGTTTCTGTTTCCTTCATTTGAGAAAACATCACCCACCGACATTCCTACTTGCACTTAAATGATGCGTGCTTAGTTGGTGTTAGGTTTAGTGAAAGAGAATCTTTGCAGAGATGGTAGGAGAATCTTTGCAGAGATTGAAGAGAAAGTTGCACTGAATATGACAACGCTTACAGGGAACACAGAAATTCTAGAAGAGTTGTCCTCAAGGGATAATTATTTAGTTCGTTGCCCAAAACAGGATAATTTGAGAATGAAAGGTGATGCTGTTAACATCCGTGGTACTGAGACCACAAATATAAGTAGTATTCTGGACCAAAAGGAAATGTGAGCATTCAAGATTGATTTTACTTTCTTTATCCATTGATGAATGAATGGGTAAACAAATCTGGTGCATCTTTGGAATGTTATTTAACATTATTAGAATCATATCTGGAATGTTATTTAACCTTAAAAAAGGAAGAAAATTCTGGGGCGCCTGGGTCCTCAGTGAGTTAAAGCCTCTGCCTTCAGCTCAGGTCATGATCCCAGGGTCTTGGGATCGAGCTCCGCATTGGGCTCTCTGTTCAGCAGGGAGCCTGCTTCGTCCTCTCTCTCTGCCTGCTTCTCTGCCTACTTGTGATCTCCATCTGTCAGATAAATAAATAAAATCTTTAAAAAAAAAAAAAAAGAAGAAGAAGAAGAAGAAAATTCTGACATAGACCACAACATAGGAGCATAATGCCAAGTGAAATAGATCAGTCACAGCAGGATAAATGCTGTATGATTCCACTTATAGGAGATACTGTAATGGTCAAATTCATGGAAACAGGGAGGAAAAAATGGTGGTTGCCAGGCAATGAGGGGAGGGGCAAATGTGGACTTAATGTTCAGTAAGTACAGAGTCTCATTTTGAAAAGGTGAAAAAGTTCTGGAGATAGCTAGTTATGATGACTGCGCAACATGAATGTACTTATGCCACTGAACTGTATACTTACAGATGGTTAAAACAATTCATTTTATGTTACATATATTTTACCACAATAAAAAAAAAAAATGACTGACTTCACTTTAGTTACTGGGAAAATGTGAATATAGGACCATAGTACTCCAAGGGACCTTGGTCCCAGGCATAACATATTATGATTCTAATTAAGAGTTATCAAAGTTAGGGTGTGGTTGAATCACCCACTACTCCTCTCTGTTATCATGTGAGGAAAAATATGAGGATTCTCTCATATGAGATTTCCTCCTGGTAAAGCAGGTCGGAGTATTCAGACAGCCCTCCCACCTCCCTCCTCAGCCTAGACTTGAGTACAACCCAGATGTTAGTGACCATGGGAGGTAGGAAATCTGTAACTATGAGAGCAGCAATCTGCCGGCTCCCCCAAAGCAAACTCTGCTTGATTTGCTTATTACAGGAAGCAAGGTGAACTCTCTCTTCCTGAGAGTAAGAGGCCCAAGAAGCCAAGAGGAAAAGGGATCCAGGAGACCAAGAGGAAGGAGACCCTACATGGTCTGGGTTTCAGCCAGTGGCCCAGCCTGCCTTTCTATTAATACCTCACAGACGCCAGGTTCTGCTCAAACTCAATAACCACCCTAGAGGCCCCCATACTCTCTACCCAGTAAAGAGGAAAATATAAAGGGATGAAAAAGAGAAGTGAAAATAAAGATTCCCTTCCAACAAAAACCGCTTTAAACCTTTGCTTTCCTATAGCCTCTCAGATGCACAACAAACCTTTTCCCTCCCGTTAACATCTGATGTTGGAAAGTATTGGATTTTCTTCTTCGCCTTGTGGCCCATCATTTTCTGTGCATGCCATTCTGTTTCCCATTTACTCCCGATGTGATGCTCAAAAGAACGAACCGTTTGGAGTCCACATTATAAACGGGGATGGGCGGGGGGCGGTCATGGTCCTTAGATGAAAGACGAGTTGCTCTGGCACAGTATCCATCCTGCAGTCTACTTACCCTAATTCTGCCTTGCACTGTTGATGAACTGATTCATGTGTCTATGGCCTGCCCCACCCTTCAGCCCCAACTTGAGAGCAAGCTCCTGAAGGGCACAAACAATAAGAATCCTGCTTTCCATGAGAATCCATGCCACCACACCTTAGGTGTTCCATAAATGGCACTGCTCCTGGAGTCTCTATTAAGTCTCAGGTCATGGCCAGGTCTCTGCCCCAAGGGAACATATTCTTTAATAACAATCTATGGATTCTGGAATGGCCGGTGTCAGGCCGGTGTCAGGCCAGTGTCAGGCTGGTGTCAGGATGCCTCCACACAGGCCTGTGGGGCCTCTGGGAGGAAAGACTTTCCAGAAGATTAGGAGACGAACGTGTTCTGAAAGACAGCACACAGTGAGGCTTGACTGCAAATTGGGCATTTTATTCTATTTGTCTGATGGATAATCACAGATAAAGACTTTGATCTTTATCCCCATGGCAGCAATAAGAAAAAAAAAAAAAAAAAAAAGCATGAACTCTATGTACTGTCTTTTATTTCTTTTTTCTGAAATTCCAGGAAAACAGAACCCATTAAAATGCTCAGAAGAATCTCTCTGTTGTGTTCTTAAGTGTCCAATCAAGCGTGGCTGCGTGTTACCTCCCTGCCCTCCCCCACTCCAGCCACGGTAAGAAGGAGGGAGGGAATGAATAGGAGAGTTTCTCCCTTACCAGAAAGACTAATTGATGGGGAAGAGGGAGAATGTTGAAGGGGAGGGAAAAGAGAGGATTAAATGCTGAGAGTATCAGGGAAAAGGCAAGGGGGAAGAATTAAGCGGGAAGTTGTAGCATGGCGGCTGTAAGGCCACGATCAGATCGGGGCTTTCTCCTTGGACACAGAACTCTGAGGGGCTGGGTCCTGGAGTGGCAATGTCAGGAAGATTCTTGCTCCCTCTGTCACTGAACCAAGTGAAACATTTCACAAATTTGAGAACTGAATCCAAACAGAACAAATCAATCAATCAATCAATCAATCAGCATGTAGGGAAGCAACAGCAGAGTTCCAGGAGCTTGACAGCCCCGCATGGAACTCCTTCCATCCCCCTGATGCATTGAGCTGAGTCCACTTGTTATTTAATCAATACGATTAGTGGTCATGTTCATTAAGAACAAAAGGGTAACTTTCAATGATAAGGTGAAGATTAATGTTAACTTTTATGTGCCTCACAAAGGAAACAGCCAGAGACAAGTGCTTCAAAGCTTGAGATAAAGTCTGGCACGCTGAGCAGATGGGTGTGGCCATGTAGGGCACTCTGGTGTGTGACCGCCCAGGGCCCACCCCCAGCGAGGGTGTGGGTTCTGGGCCACACGTAGTCCAACCCATTTTGACCAAGAGATTCAAATGTAAGCATGTACCATTCTATCCAAGGAGGATGACACACAGCATCATTTACTTTTAACATGAATTTGTGAAATATTTTACGTGTTTAACCTATTCAAAGTCTTAAATCTGTATCTTAATTTTCTCCTGTTTGAATATACAGGCACACAGGCATACCTCAGAGACATGGTAGGCTTAGTTCTAGACTACTGCAGTAAAGCCAAGATCATAATAAGGAAAGTCAAATGAGCTTTTTGGCTTCTCAGAATTTATAAAAGTTACATTTAAATTATACTGTAGTCTATTACATGTCCAACAGCATTGTGTCTAAAAACAGTGTTTATACCTTACTTTAAAAACACTTTACCGGTGGGGTGCTGGGGTGGCTCGGTTGGTTAAGCATCTGCCTTTCAGCTCAGGTCATGACCTTGAGGTCCTGGGATCCAACACTGCATTAGTAAGGAGTCTGCTTCTCCCTCTGCCTCTCCCCCTGGCTTCTGTGCTCTCTCTCTCTCTCTCTCTTGCTCACTGCTTCTTTCAAATAAATAAATGAAATCTTAAAAAAAAAATACTGGTAAAAAAATGCTAAGCATCCTCTGAGCTTTCAGTGAGTCACAGTGACTGACCACAGATCTCACCTTGCTCACTTTACTGCTATACGATACTAAGTTTTTTACAAACTGAAGTTTGTGGCAATTGTGCAAACAGCACGTCTCTCAGCACCATTTTTCTACATACCTTTGCTCACGTCCCGTCTCTGAGTCACATTTTGGTAATTCTCACAAATTTCAAACCTTTTTCTCCTCATTATATTTTTTATGATCATCTGTAATGTTATTATTTTGATCGTTTGGGACACCACACACTGCACCCATATAACATGGTGAACTTAATTGGTAAGTGTTGCTTGTACTCGGACTGCTTCAACAATCAGCTCTCCTGGGTCTCCCTCCATTTCCTCAGGCCTCTCTGTGTCCTGAGACACAAGATAATTGAAATTAGGCCAATTAATAACCTTACAATGACCTCTAGGTGTTCACATGAAAGGAAGAGTCACACTTCTCTCACTTGAAATCCAAAGCTAGAAGGGATAATAAAGCTTAGTGAGAACGACATGTCAAAAACCAAGACAGGCCGGAAGTGAGGACTGTTACACCAAGTGGGCAAGCTGTGCGTGCAAAAGAAAAGTTCCTGAAGGAAATGACAAGTGTTAACCCTGTGAACGCAGGAATGATAAGAAAGTGAGCCAGATTTATTGCTGACAGTGTGAGTGGTCTTGATACAAGACTCACCAGCCACAACATTCCCTTAAACCAAAGCCTCAGCCAGAGCAAGGCCCTGACTCTTCAATTCTGAGAAGACTGAGGAAGGTGAGGAAGCTGGAGAAGAAAAGATTGAAGCTAGCAAAGGTGGGTTCCTGAGGCTTGAGAAGAGAAGCCGTCGCCACAGCATAAAGGTGCAAGGGGAAGGGGCAGGAGCTGCTGTAGAAGCCACAGCCAGGCATCTAGAAGATCCAGCTAAGATCATTCTTGAAGGTAGCTGCATTCAACAGCAGATTTTCCTTGCGGACAAAACAGTCTTCTATTAGAGAAGATGCCGTCTAGGACTTTTTTTAGTTAGATCGGAAAAGCCAGTGCCTGGCCTCAAAAAACAGCCTGACTCTCTTGTTAGATGTGATTACAGCTGGCAACATTAAATTAAAGCCAGTGTTCACTGACCATACTGAAAATCCCAGCACCCTTATGAATATGCTAAATCGACTTTGCCTGTGCTCTACAAAAGGAACTACAAATCCTGGATGATACCACATCTGTTTACAACATGGTTTACTGAATATTTTAAGCCCACTCTTGAGACCTGATCAGAAGAAAGAGTCCTTCCAAATTCTGACTGCTCCCTGAACACGCACCTGGTTGCCCAAGAACTCTGGCAGAGATGGACAACGAGATGCATGTTGTTTTCATGACTGCTAACACAATATCCATTCTGCAGCTCATGGATCAAGGAGTCATTTTGAATTTCAAGTCTTATTATTTAAGAAATACACTTCAGGGGCACCTGGGTGGCTCAGTGAGTTAAAGCCTCTGTCTTTGGCTCAGATCATGATCCCAGGGTCCTGGGATGGAGCCCCACATCAGGCTCTCTGCTCAGCAGGGAACCTGCCTCTTCTTCTCTCTATCTGCATGCCTCTCTGACTACTTGTGATCTCGGTCTGTCAAATAAATAAATAAAAATTAAAAAAAAAAAAAGAAATACATTTCATAATAGCTATAACTGCCAAAGATAGTGATCCCTCTGACAGATCTGGATAAAGCAAACTGAAAGCCTCCTGGAAAGTATTCAACAGGCTAGATGCCATTAAGAACACTGGTGATTCATGAGGTGAGGTCACAATATTAAGAAGAAGCAGCTGATTGCAACCCTCACGGATGACGTTAAAGGGTTTGAGCCTTCAGTGGAGGATGAAACTGCCGATGGGGTAGAAAAAGCAAGAAAACAAGAGAATGAAGTGGAGCCTGAAGACAGGACTGAATTTCTGCATGCTCGTGATAAAACTTTAATGGCTGAGGCACTGCTTCTTAGGGATGAGCAAAGAAAGTGGTTTCTTGTGATGGAAACTACTCTTGGTGAAGATGTTGAAAGACTGTTGACATGACAACAAAGGATTTAGAGTATTACATAAACTTAGTGGATAAAGCAATGGCAGGGTTTGAGAGGATTGACTCCAATTTGGGGAGAAGTTCTCCTGTGGGTAAAATGCTATCAGAGAGCATTGCATGTTACCGAGAAATCATCCGTGAAGGAAGTCAATCGATGCAGCAAACTTCATTGTTGTCTTACTTTAAGAAATTGCCACAGCCCCCTCAGTGTTCAGCAAATACCACCCTGATCAATCAGCAGTTGTCGACATCCAGACAACAACCTTCACCAGCAAAAAAAAAAAAAAAAAATTATGACTTGCTGTAAAGTAGGATGATGGTCCATATTATTTTTAGGAATAAAGTATTTTTAATTAAGGTATATATGTTGGTTTTTTCAATGTGATGCTATGGCATATTTAATAGGCTTCTAGTATTGTATAAACATAACTTTTATATGCACCGGGAAACCAAAAAATTCCTTCAACTTGCTTTATTGCGATGGTCTGGAACTGAAATGGCATATCTCAAAGGTATACCTGTAACCTTAACATTGTAACTAGCCTGAACTTCAGTTGACTTTTGAAATGCTGTGTGTGTGTGTGCATGTGTGTGTGCGCGTGTGTGTGTTAATGTTAGGCAGAGTGGGAAGGTCTTAAGGTGAAAAGAATCCTAGGTTGAAGATTAAATTGCATGGAATATTAAGAATTGCCAGTTTCATTCACCAGCCCTTTACTTATTTATTTTTGGATGGCAGCATAAGTCCCAGAGCAATTAATTATGTGCCTAGTCACTGGAACCACATATTTACCAGGTACAATTTATAGAAGTAGTTAAAACTTCTGGAAAGAAAAGAAACCTCTAAGGCTGTCTCAGAATCAGGTACATCAAGAGAGGATTTTTTTGAATGACACGTGTAAAAGAGCGACCCCTAGTGGTAAGAAGCCAACTCTACAGGATTTAATTAAGATCCAGCTGTGACTGGGTTGGGTGGAAACGCATTCCGTTATAAAACAACGTGAAGCTTCCTGGAAGAGAGCACGCAGCTGCCTGGATTTATCTCTTATAACCCAGCAATCCCACTGGAGTAACTCCAAAGGCCCCATTCCCCATAGAAGCCTAGACTTAGACCATGAGCTTGTAGGGAACTTTCTCCTGTACTCACCCAACTTTTGCCTGGAAGGTTCCTGTCACAAGAACACTGTGATCAGCATTTATCTCCCCACCCTTGTGCTGCATGAAAACAAGCTCTCTGCTTCTTGGGGTCGGGGGCTTCCCCTGTGTGCCTGATTTTGGAAAAAGGGCTAGGAAGCAGGAAACATTACTTCTTAATATAGACATGGGATGAGGGAGATCCTTCCTCTTCCAACTCCTTCACAGCTAGGAGGTAAGCACATGAACTAAGGGTTGGACAATTGCATACTCCTGTCAGGAATGTAAATCTGGGATGAGGGCGGCAGAGGGAATACGCAGAGTTCATGTCTAGCAGATGTGACTGTCTCTGATGTATCTACTGTATTGTGTCCTGGCCATATTATTTCATCCCCAAATTTTGTACTCCCTCATCTCCACTGCTTTCCAAACCTCCTCCCCCAAACTCTCAACATCGTAGACTATCAGACTCTTGATTTTGAGTCTTTGATTGCTTAGACAGTCAAAGTCGGTTTCTCTTACTTGCAACCAAAAATCTTAATGTCCCCAGTCTACTTCATCACTGGGATGATGAACAAGTTCATGTTATATATTCCCATCAGCCCTGGGGCTACCTTCTTCTGCAATTTGCTATCCTTATGGTAAAAAGTGAAATTCTTCTTAAAGCGTTCACATCATTTCTTTGAAGGCTTAGTGTCTCCATATTCATACTTCTATAAGGATAGAAAACCATATATATATAGTTGAATAATGGAAGACAATTGCGTAGATATTTTTTCATGAATATGAGATGGTGGTGCTGTTACTGTTGAGGCAAAGATGTTTTTCATAATATCTCATCCACACTTGTCGACCTTGTGGTGCCTCCTACGTATCGTGGGAGTAGGCAATCTGTGGCCTTAGTCAAGCTCAAAGGTATAAGATGTCTTTTTATTCCTTCCTTGAAGGCATGTTCTCTGATATTCCAGTTATCTAACCAGCCACCTTTACCCACCCTTCATCACCATGCATTCCATATCTCGCAGCCAAGGGAATTAAAAGGAAAGATAGAAAAGGGAAATTTGTCTATTTTTCTTCTTATATATGCCTCCAGGTTCCCTGACTTTCCTGTGTGAACTAAAACTTTTAAACTTTCTAGATGCATCAGGACACATACACAATCTTCAAGAAAGTTTCCCCAGCTCAGTCGTAGTCCCCTCAAAGCATCTCCACATGAAAACAAGACTGCATCAAAGTTACATAAATCTTCCATAGTAAGTAGAATACAAGTGAATCATTGGATTATAATTAGATTTCAAATACCAAAAAGGTCCAAAACTCATACTGGAAGTATAGGAAATTACAGGATTTATATAAATCTGTCTTGAAATACAAGACAGATTTCAAGCCAGGAGAAAAGTAGGATCTGACCAGCTAACACTCCTTAGTCCTACAGGATGGAGAATCAGTACGGCTCTTTCTAACTCAGTCTGACTCTCTCTCTCTTTCTCTATTTCTTTAAGATGTTATGTATTTATTTGAGAGAGAGAGAGAGAGAGAATGAGCATGAGCAGGGGGAAGGAGCAGAGGGAGAGGGAGAATCACACTCTCTGCTGAGCAGGGAGCCCCCTGATGTGGGACTCCATCCCAGGACCCCAAGATCATGACCTGAGCCAAAGGCAGATAGATGCTTTACCAACTGAGCCACCCAGACATCCCTGACTCTCTTTCTTTTAAACCTTGTTAAAATTCTATAAAATTTCCATCCAGAGAGAAATATCTTAAATTCTCATTATACAATGAGAATCTGCATTCTAAAAACCAATAATATCCAGAGTTGTCAGAGAAAAACTCCCTGTAGAGGAGGATCTTTATTACCTCAAGAGGAAGAACTTGGGCAATGGAAGCTTTTGGTGTTTTACTGCAAGAAGTTCACAGAACCCCAGTGTAAGCTAAACTCATCTGCCTGCGTCTTCAGATTACACGTGCTTCCTTGTATTTCTGTGTTTGATTCCATCAACAGGAAACAAACAGCCTCCAACCATTTCCCTTTGAACAGGCAGTTCTTTAATTGCTTTAAACGTAGTCTTTACGGCTGATAACAGCACATCTGCTCAAAACCTACCACACACTGAAACAAAGATTTCAGAAGCAGTCCACTGTCCTATTGGACAAATATGACCAACCTTTTGGTAGCTGGGTGTTACCACTGCGCATTCATTGGAACACAAAATATTACGTCACACTGAATCATTGCAGAAATTAGAATCAGGGGCTCCTGGGTGGCTCAGTGGGTTGGGCCGCTGCCTTCGGCTCAGGTCATGATCTCAGGGTCCTGGGATCGGGTCCCGCATCGGGCTCTCTGCTCAGCAGGGAGCCTGCTTCCTCCTCTCTCTCTCTGCCTGCCTCTCTGCCTACTTGTGATCTCTGTCTGTCAAATAAATAAATAAAATCTTTAAAAAAAAAAAAAAAGAAAGAAAAAAAAGAAATTAGAATCAGATTGAGCTGGGTGGGGAAAAAAAGTTACCAAAAAACTCAAGTGGCCTTAGAAGCATGACAGCATACTGGAAATTCTGATAGCAAGACATTTGCAGGGAATCACATTATCTAGAGAAAGCAAGAGAGACGGAGTAAACAGAAATGGTCCCACGGCTGCTAGACTGCAGCTCTCTTGCAGTGCTTTAAGTGCACACATAAACACACACCCTCCAACAATACGCACCCTCAGGGTGAATAATCATGACTCTGAACATGCACATGTGTACACACACAATACCCACAATTTAGCCCTATGTTGGGTAGTGGCTTGACATGTTCTCTTTTATTGCTTTAGTATATTCTACATAGTTTTCTCCCTTTTGTTATTATTGAGGAACAATGGAAGTGTGTAAATTTGCACATCACAAAATGCATTGATTTGTATTGTAGAACTGGCTCGGGTTTGAGAAGGTTTACACCGAGGCAGTCATCACCCATAGGGCACGTCTCATATACCAAAGCTTTCTTTGGGCACCCTTTTAGTCAGGCTTCTCTCCTACTGAGGCAACTACTGCTCTGATCTCTTTCACCTTAGATTAGTTGTGCCTGTCCATAAACTATAAATAACAGATGCATATAGTATGTGCTCTTTTGTGTTATCTGATGCATTCCACTAAATTCTCTTTACAGCTCACTAACGGGTTGCAACCTTGAGTTTGAAAAACAAATCCCTGCTGTAATGCACACCATAAACTATTGTGCATCTGATTGCTTGGTGTGTTTTTTTAAAAAAGCAAATACTCAGGCCTCTCCCACGGAGTTTCTGATTAAAATGTAGATTACTGGGACGTACTCCAGGCCAACAAAAAGCATACATCCTAGTGCGGTTCTGATGCAGGGTTGTTCAAGGACTACATTCTAATATGTTTTACAGCCCGGTTTTTCAATCACTCTAAACAATGCTTTCACCATGCCACCACCTCTATCCCATCTAAGAAAATACAATGACTCCTCATTTACTGCCTAATGAATCAAACCAAAGTACCTTCACCTGCCACAGAAAGCCCTCCATCAAAGGGTCTTGCTTTCCTGGCTGATACACCTTCCTATTACATAGCCACAAGAACCTCCTTGGTCATCAGTCTCCTCAGTGATCCCCACTGCCCATTCATCCCCACAGTGCAAAATCTAATGCTAAGTTTTTCCTGCATTCGAGAACCTATCAATGCTCTTTAAATTGAATAACAGTCTCAGATTTGTATTCCCTGGAAACTGTGTTGGTGGTGGGTAGGTCTGTAGTAGCCAAGTATGGAAGGCATCAGGGCTTCCATTAGACAATTGATTGACTTGTTTTAATTCTCCCCCACAAAATTGGGCTCTGTGTGATTTCTCTTTTAGAGAGAGCATCCTTTGGCTCTACCACCTTGTTAGAACAATGGTACCACGTGGTCTCCTGGGTATACTTAGAAACAGATTGGTTTCATTTTTCCTTGTGCTTTCTTACCCTGCAAATAGAAGAAGAAAAGCCCCTTGAGTTATAGCTAAAGCAAAAGCTGTGCAAATCTATCACTAAAGGCAGGAAAGAAGGGGCAGATTAATAAAAAGAGGAGGCTGAGGAAGCTAAAGGCAAATTTCAATTTATAATCCTTTCCTTCTAGTGTTTACTCTGACCCATATGAAACACAGTACAAATGCATGTGGATGCCAGAGTTCAAAACACTCTCTCATTTATATTTTCATTCATTCATTCATTCATTCATTCATTCTTATTTTATTCACCCAACACGCATTTTGAGATTTTACAATCTCTTAGCCCTTGTCTAACTACTGAGACTACAGCATTGAGTAAAAGAGTTTCTTACTTTGTAAACAAAGGAACTTCTATCCTAGGGGGAACACACAGACAGTAACCCTGTAAATATCCAGAGCAATTTATTATTATGTGAGGTGAGGATGAAAAAAACAGTGCACAGTTTACAAATGGTGTTAATAGACATTCTCCTCAATAAGGCAGCATTTTAACAGACGTGAAAGGGGTAAGAGTAATCTATCCAGCTACTTCGAGAAGGGAAGATCAGGCTGAAAAAACAAAAGAGGAGTTGCAAAAGCCTTAAGGTGGAAGCCTTGTTAGTATTTGATGAACACCAAGGAAGCTGTTGTGGGTAGGCTCAGAACAACACTGAGGCGCTAGAACATGAGGGGCCTTGTAGGCCCTCATGAGAACATCGCCACTTACCCTGAGTCCAGTAAGAATAAAAAGGAGGGTTTTGAGGTGAGGCGCACATGGTGCATTTTGTATTTTCATAGATTTGCTGCTGCTAGTGTGTTGAGAATAGACTAAAGGGCAATTAAGGATGAATCAAGGGAGGCTATGATTGTAAAACAAGTATACAATGATGATAACTTGCATAGAATTAAAGGGGCTAAAAAAATAAGAAATATGAATATAGCTAAGAGGTTTGTTTTTTTTTCCTTAAGATTTTATTTATTTATTTGACAGAGAGAGAAACCACAAGTAGGCTGAGAGAGAAGGAAGCAGGCTCCCCACCAAGCAGAGAGCCCGATGCGTGGCTCGACCCCAGGGCCCTGGGATCATGACCTGAGCTGAAGGCAGAGGCTTTAACCCACTGAGCCACCCAGGCGCCCAAGGAATATGAATATATTGTGAAAGTGGTCATGACAAGATTTGTGGAAGTGTGAGGCACAAATACAGTCTAAGATGACTCCAAGGCTTTTGGCCTAAGGAGGATGATGAGAGATGGGGTCGCCATTTCCTAACACTGTTGTAGGAGCAGGTGGTGGAGGGTCTAGAAAGTAATTTTTGAACATGTTAAGTCTGGGGTGCTTTTCAGGCATCCAAGTGGTGATAGCCAGAAGGCCATCAAGTGTACATTAAAGTGCGTAGTTCATGTGATATGTTCAGTTCAGAGATATGTCTTTGTTTTATTTCTCTAAGCAGATGTGAAACTCTTCTGGGATGGTGGTGTGTCTCCAAGGCCATTGAGGCTTATAGACCCTCGCACTGTAAATGGCATAACGTGGGCAATTCCATCATTTATGAATTTAGCAAGTTTTTATTCTCTGACTAAAAAAACTATGGCAGATGGGAAGGCTTACTGGACCCTATTCCCTTAGAGAATGCTATAAAATGACTATTCCTTAATTATGGAGAAAATAAATCTAGGAAAAGGACAATCAATATACATAAAGGATAGCATGAGTGATCACCCCTCTTCATCTCTAAGAGTCTGTATCAAAGAGGAAGGAGACTCTAGGTGAGAGTTCCCTTTGTTTTAGACAGAAATAGCAATGAAGTATTATTCTAAGTATTAGTAAACTTGGTCTTAAAATATGATGGCTGGACTTCTTAATTCCCTCCTAGGGAAGCAGGTCCAAAGGTTTCAGAGATGTTGTTGGCTGTCATTGATAGTAAATCACACTGGAGTCTATGTGCTTGATTCTCAGTGCAGAATTTTTTTTCCCTCATAATGTCCAAGAGATGTACCAGAAACTAAAGATTTTCTCCTTCTGCCCCATTTAGGGAAGCCAGACTGCTTCACTCTCTCCTTCTCAGGCTTGGGCTTGAAGGAGTGGACAGACTCTTAACTATAGAGAACATATTGGTGGTTACCAGAGGGGAGGTGATGAGTGGAGGGATGGGTGAAATAGGGATTGAGGAGGGCACTTGTCCCAATGATCACTGGCTGGTGTATGGAATTGTCGAATCACTATATGGTACACCTAAAACTAATATAATACTATATGTTAACTATACTAGAATTAAAATAAAAACTCAATTTAAAAAAGATAATACATTCCTAAACTCTCTAATTTATTTAATTTCTAAGTTACTATTTTAATTATTTCTAAATTATTATCTTAATAATAATAATTTATTTATTTATTTCTAAACTCTATTTCTAGGCACATTGACTCTCAACAATGACCTCTAAAGCAGTTATTCCTGATAGATGGTCGTTGATGGTCCTTTGCATTATAGATGTGATAGACCCTACAATAATATAAATATTAATTGGAAAAATAAGAGCTTGAGCTTTTTTTTTTCCCCCATTGTGAATAAATAATTTACTCCTGGGACTAAAGGAGAACCAGACACAACCTCATTAGCATCTCAAAGGAAAGTCAGAACAGGTCTTTCTATTTAATCTGCCTGGGTTTATTTTGAACTTGATCAGAAACACATTTTAAAAAGACATATCTAATTCAAGTCACTGTGCTAAAACAGGGAATGTAGAACAATGAATTTCCATATATTCCATTGTCTAAAAGCACTGGTTTTGGAAGAAGAAGACTTGAGGTTGAGTCTATCTGCAACCTACTCATTCCATGATCCTGCACAATGTAGTTTACTTCTCTGAGCCAAGCTTCATAATCTGTGAAATAAAGATAATGACATTGGGCTCTGGTTTCTGGTCTAGCATGTAAGAAGCCTAAAAGCCTTAATTTCGTTCTAACAACAAGTAAAAGGCTGAACAAATTGAAAAAAATCAATTAACTCTCCTTAGATTTGCAAAGAGGAGAGTTCACTGGGCAAACCACTGACCCCAAAACTGGAAAGACACACAGACAGATAGAGAGATTTACAATTTATCAAGGCAGAAACCTCTTGGGGAATCAGTAGCTTGAAATGTAATTAACAAACTGCTGGAGGCTTAGCGTGAATAAAGCTGAGAGATAAAAATTTCAAGGGACCCTTTGGCGGGGGGGTCTTGCAATTTGGAAAGTTTTAACGGCAGACACAAGGTTTTCATGGTCAATAACAAAGAAAAATCACCTCATGTTTCCAGAAGGAAGAGGGGAAAGGAACAATTTTGAAATATACAACATTCTGTTCTTAACAAGGCCTGTTTCCAGCAAAAAACTGAGCCTAACCTGCTGGAGTTTATCAGAGCCTAAACTACTTGGAGAAAGGAAACACCTAACTTCAGCTCCCTTCAGCCATCCTGTTCCACCTAAGGGTATTGGTGGGGTAGGGGAAGAGACAGTGAGAAGCAGAGATGAAGTTCATAGCCCAGGGGCACAGACTTACCAAAAGAAATACCACATCAAAAGACAAAAGGAATCTTCCTCTCCCTCTACAAAGTATCATTGCATTACTAAAGTCCTATTTACTTCAGTTCCTTTTACCCAGCACTTCATGTCCACCTTTCAAAAAAAAAAAAAAAAAATTACAAGGCATGGTAAAAGATTTAAAACAAAAAGAAAAACACAGCTTGAAGAGATTGGACAAGCATCAGAGCCAGAGTGAGATGGCAGGAACCGTTGGAATAATCAGACCAGGAATTTTTTTTAAAACGATGATTAATATGCTAAGGGATTTAATGGAATAAGTGAAAAATGTGAAAGAACAGATGGATAATGTGAGCAGAGAGATGAAAAGTCTAAGAAATAATCAAAAAGAAATGTTGGAGATCAAAAACACTAATAGAAATGAAGAATGCCTTTGATGGGCTCATTAGTGGCTGGACATGGCTTTTCTCAAAAAATAAAATTAAACAAAAAAACAGTTCTTTGAGAAGATCTATAAAATCAATAAGCCTCTAGCTAAGCTGTGAAAAAGAGAAAAACACAATTTACTAATATCAGAAATGAAAGAAGGAATCACTACAGATCCCATGGACATTAAAAGGATAATAAAGGGATATTATGAAAAACTCTATGCCTAAAAAACTGATAACCTAGATAAAATGAGCCAATTCTTTCAAAGACACATCTTTAAGCACATACACAAAAACAGCCAATCTGAATAAATCTATACCTTTTAAAGTAATTGAATAAATAACAATCTTCCAAAACAGCAAGCACCAGGCTTAGATGTGTTCACTGGTGAGTTTTATGAAACATTTAAGGAAAATATTATGTAAAATCTCTACAACTTCTTTCAGAAGATAAAACCAGAGGGAATACTTCCTAACTCCTTCTATGAGGCCAACATCACCCTAACCAAAACCAGACAAAGACATTATAAGAAAGAAAACTACAGATAAATATTTCACATGAACAGAAATACAAAAATTCTCATCATAATATTAGCAAATTAAATCCAACAGTGTATAAAAAATTATGCCCAATGACCAAATGCAATGTATCCCAAATATACAAAGCTGGTTCACCATTCCAAAATGAATTAATGTAATCCATCATATCAAAAAGCTAAAAAAGAAAAATGACATTGCCATTTAAATAGCTACAGAAAGAGCATTTGACAGAATCCAATACCAATTCATGATTAAAAAAAAAAAAACTATCAGCAAATTAGGAATAGAGAGAAACTTCCTCAGCTTAGTAAAGAATACTTACAAACCTATAGGTAATAGCACACTTAATGGTAAGAAACTAGTAGCTTCCTGGCTAAGACTGGGAGCAAAGCAAGGATATTCCTTTTCATTCAACATTGTACTTGAAACCCTAGCTAATACAATAAGACAAGAAAACAAAATAAAAGGTATTCCAGTTAGGAAGAAAGAAAACTGTTTTTGTTTGCAAATGATATAATCATCTATGTGGAAAATCTGAAAGAATTGAAAAAATAAAAAATCTTAGAATTAGTAAGTGATTAATAGCAAGTGTTCAAACTACAAAGTTAATAGACAAAAGCCATTTCTTTCCTACTTACTAGCAATGAAGAAGTGTTATTTAAAATCTAAAACACAATACCATTTTTATCAGCACTCTCCAAATAAAATGCCTTGGTATAAACCTAGCAAAATATATATATATATATATATATATATTCTTCTCATGAAGAATAACAAAACTCTGAGGAAAGATATCAAAGAACTAAATAAATGGAGAGACATTTCATGTTCATGGATAGAAAATTAAATATTGTCAAAATATCAATTCTTCAAAATGTGTTCTATAGATTCAATGCAGTTCCCATCAAAATCCAAGTAAGTTATTTTGTGGATACTGACAAAGTGTTTCTTAAGTTTATTTGGAAAAGAAAAAGAAACAGAACAGCCAGTTCAATATTGGATAAGAAGAGTTAAAAAACTAACACTATGAACTTCAGGACTTAGTATAAAACTACAATAATGAAGATAGTGTGGTACTAGTCAAAGAATAGATACTTAGATCAATGAAACAAAAGAAGGAGCAGAAAAGAGATAATCAACTAATATAATCAACTGATCTATGACAAAGCAGCAGTCAATACAGTGAAGCAAAGATAGTCTTTTCAACAAATGGTGCTGGAACTCTGGACATTCACATGCAGAAAATTGAACCTATATACAGACTTTAGACCCTTAACAAAAATGCACTCAAAATGGATCATAGACCTAAAACTAAAATGAAAAATTATAAAACTCTTGGAAGATAAAAGAGAAGAAAATCTTGATGATCTTGGATATAGTGATAAATGACCTTGGATATGGTGATGACCTTTTAGATACAATACCAAAGTCAAAATCCATGAAGGAAATAATTGATAAGCTATACTTTACTGAAATTTTAAAATCCTGCTCTGCAAAGGACAATGTCAAGAGAATGAGAAGCCACAGACTGAGAAAAAATATTTGCAAAAGATACATCTGATAAGGGACTGTTATCCAGAATATATAAGGAGTCCTTAAAACAATAAGAAAACAAAGCAACCTAGTTTAAAAATGGGCCAAAGATCTTAACAGACACTTTACTAAAGAAGATATAAAGAATACAAATTTGCAAGCAAGTATTTGAAAAGCTGTTCAATTTCATATATAATTAGGGAATTGAAACTTTAAACAATGAGGCACAACCATACCTTAGAATAGCCAAAGTCTTAAACACTGACAGTATTAAATGCTGGTGAAGATGTGGAACTCTCATTCATTATGGATAAGGATACAAAATGGTACAACCACTTTGGAAGACAGTTTGACAGTTTCTTACAAAATTGAGCATACTTTACACAATCCAGCAATCACACTGTAATTACCCGAATGAACTGAAAATGTATGTCCACACAAAAACCTGCATAAGCATGCTTATAATATCTTTATTTATAATTGCCAAAATTTGAAAGCAATCAAAACATCCTTCAGTACATTAGTGAATAAATGGTACAGTAGAATATTATTCTACAGTGGAATGTTATTCAATGCCAAAATTAATGAGCTGTCAACTCATGAAGAAACATGGAGGAAACTTAAATGCATTATTACTAAGTGAAAGAAGCCAATCTAGATTGGCTTCCAACTAGATTCCAACTAGAGGACATTCTGGAAAAGGCAAAACTACGGCAACAGTATGAAGATTAATGGTTGTCAGTGGTTAGACAGGAGGGAGGGATAAAAAGACAGTAAACAGAGAATTCTTAGGGCAGTGAAACTATTCTGAACAATAGTACAATGGTAGGTACATGTCATTATACATTCATCAAAATCCAAAGAATGCACAATACCAAGAATAAACCCTATGTAAATCATTAACTTTGTTGAAAATTGGTTCTAGACTTTCTGCTCTAGAATCCCTGCTACACTAGAAGATCTAATTTTCAATTAATGATTTAATATTTAACACCCTAACCAGATTTCAGATTCCATGAAGACCAGAATCCTGTTTTGCTCATAGAAGAACACCCATTACTTTGAATAGTATGGGCAAAATAAACATCTGTTAACTAAAAGTCCATGGAAAGTATCAGATAGTTAAAATAAATAATAGCACAATCAGATGGTATTTTAAGGAGAATTTAATGAAAGAACCAGTAGAAGTGTGGGCAGGTTTAAAGGAGCCATCAGATGATGTTAAGGCACCTAGCAATTAGCAGCAGTGAGAAACCAGGGCTATATCTAGACCTGGAAAAGCAAGAGGGAGGAAAATACGATCAAAGCCTAATGATAGGTAAAGCAGTGAAAGAGTTGCCACCTGCAAAGGAATGAAGTTATAGAGGGCAGAGGCCAATATAAGAAACACACACCAATATAGAGAGGAAATAAATGGGCAAGAAAAACCCTCTTCTCTGCTCCTGAGTTAGGCTCCTTCTTGTGACTTACTAGGTATATCCAATGGTAAACCAGAAGGCAAGAAAGAGTGATAGAGTTCACAGAAGTCAGGCTCTCAGGGTACCAAAGCAGAAAGAGAACAAATATTTGTGAATTGGGGAAGAAGTGGTTGGCGATGGAGAATAATCAACACAATGATATTATTCAAGAAGGGACATCTGATATCTTAATATTGGATTATGAGAATAAAATGCAAATACATGGAAAGTCTTGCTAAGAGAGGTCATATAAAGTTGGCATCTGTTCACCCTTCCAGCGACTCCAAAAAACAAGATCCTGGTTAACCTGAAAGACCCAGCAGACTGTCCAGCATATACAGAATTAATAACATTTTGCTGTAAAGAACTGTCATTCTAAATTCTAAAAGAGTTCAGAAGCCGTTTGTCCTTTGGCATCCCCTTTAATCTAAATATACTCAGCAAGAAAATGATACGGCTCAAACTTCTTCTTCCTCCCCCAGCAGCCCAGCCCAACCACCGCTCTGTTCAACCAATTAGCAATTTGCAGGGGGAAATGTGAACAAATTAATGCTGATGATTGCAGGCCACTAATTGGCTACCGGGCTGTCAGAGCAGCTTTGCAGTTGCTAAATCAAACTGATAGCTAAAGGCCATGAGCTGTTCAGCTGTCTGCTCTTCTCATCGGGGGCTTCAAGGCCCGGGAAGAGGAGTGGCTTACCATGGCATTTCGGTCATGACCGGTCCATCATTCCCGTGGCTGTGCGTGGTCAGTGTATTTACCCATAACTGTGGGACTGCCTACAAGATTGTGGCCCTGGAAAGGCACAAGGCTGCCCCTCCTGGGGAGATGTTCTCATCGTGTCTGACAGGCAGCAAGGCATGTGAGGTGAACTGTGAGGATGTTATACTTCTGGAGAAGCAGTGTGACCTTTTAAAGGCCATACCCTCGGAGGCCCCAGCGAAAGTGGAATGCGTCTCTGAAGAAGGGGAATCGGTCAGGGGAGGCGCTCAGGCCCCTCCGAGGCAGGATGCCTGGGGCTGAGCCCAGTCAACACATCCCAAGTCCTTGCTGGTCCCATGATACCTTTTCCCATGTGGTAAAGAAAAGGAGTCATTAATGAGCATTGCTGGACAGAGAATATGTGCTATACTACATTGAAATAAGGAGTCCAATTTTTATCAAATGTATACAAACTTGGGGCGCCTGGGTGGCTCAGTGGGTTAAGGCCTCGGCCTTTGGCTCGGGTCATGATCTTGGGTCTTGGGATCGAGCCCCGTATCGGGCTCTCGGCTCAGTGGGGAGCCTGCTTCCCTTCCTCTCTCTCTGCCTGCCTCTCTGCCTGCTGGTGATCTCTGCCTTTCATATAAATAAATAAAAATCTTAAAAAAATAAAAGTTTTTTAAAAAATGTATACAAACTCATAAGAAATTAAGCATCAAAACGTGTGCTCTTCCTTTCCAAATAGTCCTCTTATTCCAAAAATGCTATAACTTCTCCAATTATGTGTGGGCATCTTTTTGGAGAATCATCAGAAAAACAAGTCTTTACAGCTCTTTAAAACAACAAAAACAACAACAACAAACAGCCAATCAAACAAACAAAACACCTCTTAATGATTTATAACAGTATTTCTTAACCAGGGACTTTTTTGTCCCAGCCCTTATCTACCCTGGGACCTTTGGCAAGAATGGAGACATTTCTGGTTGTTACAACTGGGAGTAGGGAGGGGAAAGATCTTACCTACATCTAAGGAGTAGAGACCTAAGGGATGCTACTAAACATCCTGCAAAGCACAGGACAACCCCTAGAACAAAGAATTATCCAATCCAAGATGTGAATAATGCCAAGGTTGTGAAACCCCGATTTATAATGATTTCCTTCAAGGAGAAATCTAGTTGATTTTGTGCAACTATCCAAAGGTGAATCAGAAGTAAGTCTGGTGATTGAGGGAGGTCCATCCAGCTGGAAAATGTCATTTGTGAACTAAAATAATGGGTAATTATAGAATAATGAGACTGATTTTCTTACATGAAAATTTCTAACATGGAGTTCCCCTCCCAAAAAAAGGTTTTAAGCAATATTTCCATTCATTTGTTAATTCATCCATTCATCAAATATTTATTAAGCATTTAATATGTACTAGGAACCAATTAGCAAAACAAAATTCCTATGTGGAAAGTGCTCATAGTCTAGAAGCATACTGGGTAATATACCAGTATGCTCTGGTATATATAAAATAAGCTCTTTTAACTCCCTCATTATGCTGTCTTCAAAAAGGTTGTTTCTTATGAAGATTATATAAATTAAGAAACACAAAATATTCCAACAGTTACCTGGTATATGGTAAACACTCCGTATTGGCTAAATACAAATTATTAATGTAAAAATGTAAAAACCCTACATGGTTTCCCAAATGGATTCCTTTAAGGAATAAGTATTCTTTAGAGGTATACTTTCAATCATCCTTATAAATATACACATACTGACAATTGCACATTTTCCATGTTAGTCTGTGATTAACAGTGTTTCCCACCAAGGGAAATATGACTATATCCTCGCTGGAGGTAGTTAGATCAGAAAACAACAACAACAACAAGCATCTTACAGATATTTGTCTAGTCTTTCTGATCTGGATGGCACTATACAGGTTAATGCCCTGAATATAAAATAATATAGACAACTATCTCTGACTTCCTCTGATTTGCAATAATCTTGGGGAGACAAACCCCAAGATAATTAATCAGAAAAACTTAGCAAAGGCACATAAATGGCAGAGAAGTTCAAAAGAGGGGAGCATCCTTATAGGCTAAGAGGGGTATGTCCAGAGGATGGTATTAAGGGAAATAAGAACACATGAGACAGACAGACAGATAGACATTGGCCTGTATTTCTCATCCACGAATGTCTCAGGAAAATACAAGGGTAGAATGACTTACAAAGAAGGTGCCAGAAAATTATGCAGTAAGATAATGCTACAATGGAGTTTTTTAAAGGGAGAAGAAAGGAAGAGCTGCAACTAGTTGGAAGCTAAGAAGTTGGTCTCACTGGCTGATTAAGAATTATCATAGTCTGAGCAGATGGAGTCAGGAGGGCCCCTCCAGTGGCTCACTGGAGAAGCTTGCAGCTCAATGCATTATGAACCTCAACGTTATCATCAGAAAATTGTCTTCTTTTCTAAACTGGAAGCACCTTGCTGATACTCTGAGACTGGACATAAGTTGAATATTCATGAGTATCTCCTGGAATATCTATTTAGTATTAAGCAAAAGAAGGGCTAGGAAAGGTGGTGTGTAAATCAAATCTCTGCATACCAAGTTGTACTCAAAATGCACGAAGGGAGTTCATTATTCAAAAGAACTTTGTAATAAATCCTTATGAAAAGCAAGCAAGGGATTTGGGGGATTGTCCCAGCTCAACCATCTTCTGGCTGTAGGACGTGGAGTAAGTCATTTCAACCCACTGAAACTTATTAGGACTCCATCTTATAGATGAAGAGATTCCCCCCCTCAGCCCCTCCCAAAAGGTTGTAGTAAGTCTCGGCTGAGTTAATGTATGTGACAGTGTCTTGTATACTGTAAAGTTGTTAGCCTCTTTAATGTCTTGAAGACATTTAATTTCATCCAACTGTCTTACAAGACTGCTTCCTTCTAAGCTGAGTCACTTTTATAGGGTAAGGAACACTTGAGTGTTGCCAACATCAGATGATTGAACCTAATTATTTCAGCCTTCTCTGTCTATGGAACAGTATCACTGAACTAAATAAACTTAGATCAAGAGCTTAAGACCTAAACACTGTGAGCTAGTCCCCTCACCTTGAAAACACCAGGAAAATGGCGACAGAACAATTTGCTCTAGAGAATGTTGGTACAGAAGACTAGGCTAACAAACAGGAAGACATTTTTAAGTGAATACTAGTATGTTATTGACATACAGGGAAGCAATGTTCATTTTTTTTTCTACTCTAGTTATAAATGTGAGTTGAACTTCGTGTTCACGTGGTGGAAGCACATCTTGGCAGGGAAGCATATTGCTTACATAGAACCTCTTCCCACCCCTGACCACGCATACTCCAGGGTATGTTTAAGAGGTTCAGTCAGTATATTTGTAACAGAAGCTTGTGTCACATTTTCATGAAAAGCAAATAAAAAGTTATGGGTTGTCCCACTTTTATTATTTTCCGAGTCTGGGAAAACAGAGACAAAAATCTTCCGCGCTGCCATTTATCTATCAAGGACCGTGCAGTGATAAAATTCGATAGCTGACAGGAGCCTTATCTAAATAAAATCTGTATGTTTATGCCTTAAGGTATCCAGGAAGTAAGGAGCTCAAATAGTGATCATTCTTAATAGTGTTCTATTAAGCTAGTTCCAGACCGTTTGGTTCCTGGCAGGAATTGCTTGATAAAAAGGATGAACCCGGGATGGTTCTAGCAGACCAGCAGACTAATTGCTTTATAAGTGTTTTAACACAGTTTCAGGAGGCAGTGGAAACCAATGGGCCAAAAGGAAAAGCAAGACTTTCTCCTCTACTCCCATTCTCACTGCTTAAGCTCCCAGTCCATCAGCTGACTGGAGGCCCAGTGTCCAAAAAAAACTTATCCAAACTTCTCTCTAGTTCATGTCTCAGTATCTTCCAGATAACAAATGTGCCCCTAATAGCATATCTGATTCCTCTTCATGATGAATTTCAATGTTTACTCTTAAGTCTCATATACCTGCCTGAGTCTGAATCTGTGTTTGATTTAAAAAAACAAAAAACAAACAAAACAAAACAAAACAAAAAAATACTCTCGAGTCCAAAACCATAAAGTACTATAAACTGAAGGAGAAGACATGAAGTCAAGCCAAAACTCCAACCTATGGTGAAGACAGGGCACAATAATTAGCCACCTTGACATGTTGAGGAAAATTACAACATCCCTGACAATGAAAGAGCATATTGCACAGAGATCCTGAAATCCATTCTTTCTCTATTTTGTGCAGTCAACCCAAGAATCACCTCTTCTGTCTCAGACACTATTCTAGGTTCTGGGGTGCAGTAGTGGTGAGCACATTAGCAGGGTCAGTGCTTTCTGGAAGCTTAAAGTACAGTCATAACCGGTTGGGGAGGTGGGGGCCATAGATGAATGAGCTCTCAAGGAACTATGTGTGCTGAGAGCTGTGTTGAACCCAAGCAGGCTAACAAGACTTGTTCCCGCATCAAAAGGCCCTCAAACAGCTCAGTGAGTAGTTGGGAGTCCTATTAGCAAAAGGTTCACAAAACATCCTGATTTCCGCAAGATCCCATGGGCAGAAATCTCTGAACTGGGGACTGGCCCCTTGTCCAAGCCTCGCTCCTGTATGCCAGGCTGCCCAGAAGAGTCTTGTTTTTTGCATACGCACATGACCAGATGCACTCACACTGTGATGCATAGTCTATGACGTCACTAGCATTTTTTTTTAATATTTTATTTATTTACAGACAGAGATTTACAAACATAGATCACAAGTAGGCAGAGAGGCAGGCAGAGAGAAAGAGGGGGAAACAGGCTCCCCACCAAGCAGAGAACCCAATGTGGGACTCAATCCCAGGACCCCGGGATTATGACCTGAGCCAAAGGAAGAGGCTTTAACCCACTGAGCCACCCAGGTGCCTCGACATCACCAGCATATTAACAGTGACACGGCAGTTCACCAAGAAGGACGGAAGGGTCTAGAGCTAGTTGGAGTCAAGTTTGAATTCTAGCTTTCCCACTTACTGACCTCTCTGTGCCTCCATTTCCCTCATGTTAATAATAATCCACAGATGATAGTTTGTTGAAGAGGGTTGAAGGAAGACTTAATTTTTGTTTTTAAAATACTACCTAACACAAGATTTGCGGGTTTTGGTTGAGTAAGGAAAATTTTGTCAGTTAGAAAGCAGAATGCTATAATCTGCAAAGTGTATATTCTATTACCCATGATCTGAGAGGCGATTAAATTCCCAGAAGAAACATGCTGAAAGCCCAGTGTCTGTTCTTGATATGCTGGAATGTTAGTTGATGACCTGGTTAATTTGCGGAGATTTTTGTTCTTTTATATTTTCATTCTGGTGTGGTTGACATACTATGTTATATTAGTTGAGATGGCAATAAAGCTATTCAGCAATTCCGCTCAGTGCTCATCATACTAAGCGTACTCCTTAAGGGCCCATCACTTCTCTCACCCTCTCCATGCAACTCCCCTCTGGTCACCATCAGACTGTGGTCTATAGTTAAAAGCCTGGTTTTAAGACACATGAAAAAATGTTCATCATCATTAGCCATCGGGGAGATTCAAATCAAAACCACATTGAGATACAATCTTATACCAGTTAGAGTGGCCAAAATTAACAAGACAGTGAACAACAAGTGTTGGAGAGAATGTGGAGAAAGGGGAACCCTCTTACACTGTTGGTGGGAATGCAAGTTGGTGCAGCCACTTTGGAAAACAGTGTGGAGATTCCTTAAGAAATTAAAAATAGAGCTTCCCTATGACCCTGCAATTGCACTCCTGGGTATTTACCCCAAAGATACAGATGTAGTGAAAAGAAGGGCCACCTGTATCCCAATGTTCATAGCAGCAATGACCAGAGTCACCAAACTATGGAGAGAGCCAAAATGCCTTTAAATGGACGAATGGTTAAAGAAGATATGGTCCATATATACAATGGAATATTATGCCTCCATCAGAAAGGATGAATACCCAACTTTTATATCAACATGGACAGGATTGGAGGAGATTATGCTGAGTGTAATAAGTCAAGCAGAGAGAGTCAATTATCATATGGTTTCACTTACTTGTGGAGCATAAGAAATAACATGGAGGACATAAGGAATTGGAGAGAAGTGAGTTGGGGGAAAACGGAGGGGGAGACAAACCATGACAGACTGTGGACTCTGAGAAACAAACAGAAGGTTTTGGAGGGGAGGAAGGTGGGGGGTTGGGTAAGCCTGGTGGTGGGTATTAAGAAGGGCACATATTGCATGGAAGACTGGGTGTGGTGCATAAACAATGAATCTTGAACACTGAAAAAAAATTAAATTAAAAAAAACAACAACTGTTTTTTTGTTTGTCTCTTTTTTTTCTTTGTTCATGTGTTTTGTTTCTTAAATTTGATTCGTGGAGAATTTCCAACTTTTCCTCTCCTTTACAATCTTAGGGTCAAATGATAAAAAATATTTCTATCTTTAAGAATTGAAGATTATAGCTGGGGAAAAAAAAACTAACACTAATACTGTAGTATCAGTCACACTAATTCTTTCTGAATGATAAAAATCTCATTGGGGATATTTTTATAGACCCCAAATCAGATTGGTCAGGTCACCTACATCTAAGAAGTACTAAACTAAATCAATCAAGCTTCCAACACAGTAGATAGTATCCTCCCAAGGAAATAGGAAGAAATGAAATTAACTTTTACCTCACAAATGTCTACATATTGAGTATTTTTTGGAATTTTATGTGTATCTGTTGTCAGCTGAGGTTCTAAAACAGTTTATACATGACAATTTTTTTGTGGGGAACCAGTAATTTATTTTACTCTCTCTGTTTTAGGCTCCTTAATTAAAGGAGGCCAGTTATAGGCTGCAATTTATAAGGTTGTTTTGAGTTTTTACAAAGATAACTTAATTCACATGGCATAGGGCCTGGCACATAATAGCACTCAACAAATCTTAGTTATCATTCTCATGATTGTGCCTTCCAAGAAGTTTAGTTCATAAAACCATAAAATAAGACTGGTACTGAAACGAAACTTGCATGAAAGCAGAAACTGTTTTGCTCATAGTTTTTAGAACCTTCTTTTGCCACTGCCCGGGGAGTAGGCAGAGGAAATCTGTTTCTAATTACAGTATTTTCTGTATACAATTTGCTTAAGAAAAAAAAAAAAAAAAGACCTGAGATTCATTTACGAGTACTGGAAAAATATTTAAGGAATGTTAACTTGGAGAGAACTCCTGTCCTAGCTGGCGTATGACTTCCATGCATTCTGACCAGCTTTGTTCATATAGAACACATTGGTCACAACATCCAGCATTTTGCTCATTTTAACTGAAGCTGCCCCTCCCAGTTCCCCAATTCCTAAACCAAGGCTATCTCTTCCAACTGTGAGGACAGTGTTTACCACGAGACCTGTTATGGCTGGATTCCAGACCTCAGGGAACATTCCACTGGAGAAACTAAGAGAAGAGTCACGTACGGTCACAAATACCATAGAACATAGTAATGTGCCTTTCACATCAGATGGTTAAATGGGTGCTTGAGACAGGAGCACTTTTCTCTCCAGGGAGTCAATAGAGTGCGGAGAAATTATATGGACGCTACTTTAACTCTGCCCTTTTACTGATTCAAAGGTGTATGGATTGTTTTTTTCTTCATGGAGCCCAGGGTCTAGACAGGTTTTCTGTAGTTAACAGCCACCTTCCTGACTTGTGAATGCACATGTAGGTTTCTGGACAGTGACACAATAACTGTGTAGAAACTTGAAATTGGC
This sequence comes from Mustela nigripes, assembly GCF_022355385.1. Lineage (NCBI taxonomy): Eukaryota > Metazoa > Chordata > Mammalia > Carnivora > Mustelidae > Mustela > Mustela nigripes. The sequence goes on along the minus strand of NC_081560.1, from coordinate 168,974,240 downwards.
AAGGCTTCTTTCCTGAGCTGTATTGAATGGGGACCTTGAACATCCAGACTTCTCCATTTCTCTGAGCATTAAACCAGGACAGCATCTTCCGTTAGTTAGTTTACGCTGCTGATTGCTTGTGTGCACTGCTGAGAAACCAGTGGAGATGCTGGTGGACTGTGTCCTTCTGCTTTGCTTCTTTTGTTCTGTTTCTCCTTTCTGTTTATTGTATTTGTTTAATGTGATTCCAGCTAATGATATTATGGGATACAGATCAGCTTTGATTGAAAACTCCGACAGACACACATTTGCCTAAACACGTTCTTCCCCAGAAAGGAAGAGAATGGGGAGATGTGGACTTGGTTAATCCCAACCTGTTATCTTTACTTTACTTTACCACTTTTAACAGTGCAGTCATTGACGGGTTGGGGTGGGTGGAGCTGTTCCATTTTCATCATCTTCAAAATGTACAGCATAATCCTCCATTCTACTCTGTCCCTTGGCCTTGAACCTGCCTGCTTCCCTGAACCTGCAGGACATTTGCATGCACTGAATTCCTACAGAACTGCCAGGGGAGCGCAGATTGGTTTTAGTACGCTATTAGCAGTTAGGATAAAACCAGCTTTTCTTCTCAGCCTACACATTCCATACCTTTAGACTCATTTTTAATCAATTACATTTTACCTTAAATTTTGAAATTTTCCAGGTAAACTGTAGTATAGACTCAGAAGCTAAGAGGTTTACATCATGAATGTTAGTCAGAAATCGATGTCCTGTAAAGATACAATCAGCCCTATTAATATCTACTAGCATCGTATAAATCTTAGTTAATGGGTTGTCTAATCTGTATACTTTCGCAGCGTGTTCTATTCTAAAGTGGTGCCCTGGAAGCATTTTCTCTTGTCATTGGAGCAATGTCAGCTGCACAGAACTTCCCAACCCAGGGGGACAATACCAGCCCCCTCCCGTACCCCCTGCAAAACTGTTACACACAGCATGGCCGCCACCTTCTAAAATGGTTTGGATTAATAGTTTTTTCGTTAAGAGTCAATAAACAAGCTCCTAGGTCCACGCAAGATTCTTACAGCAAAAGCTCAATGTTACCATTCATCATTGTCACCAGAGAACCAGAAACTCCATTTGTTTTCTCTGCTGCTGACAAATGTAATTTATAGGCTTTAAAGACCTAATTATTTTCTGCGATGCAGGATTAAATCTGAACACTTCTTACTGGAGGGGTGAAAACGCTAGTGGGTATCTTGGAAATCTGGGGCCTCCAAATTCTATGTCTCCGATTCTCAGGTGAGAGGAATTAATGGGGATAAAATTGCAAGTTCAGGCCCATAAAAAAGGAGGGCAAATAATAATGTTCTTAGACAATCAGTGCCCTGGAAGCATTTACTTCTGGTGCTCATTCCAGTCCCCGCATAACTTTTCGGGGCATCCATCCCAGACATCTCGTCCCTGTTGTTTTGAATCTTGTCTCTAGCTCCTTTTTAGGAGAGCTCTTTTGCCTACCAGCAAAGAGAGCTAGAAATGTCTGGAAATTTACTTTCTAATTCCCTCCCCAGGCATTCCTTAGCCAATGACTACTTGGTAAGAGGAAATTAAAACCTAACTCCCTTGCCTTGATGAATTCAAAATGAACTCAGGTGTAATTCACACCCCAAAGTTCCTCTGCAGGATGACTGGGCTGTTTTTCCATGTTTTTTTGTTTGTTTGTTTGTTTGTTTGTTTGTTGTTTTGTTTTGCCTGAAATATCTTCCTTGCTTGGCTTCTTCCCTTTCCTTGATTTCCCTTTTGATTCTCCACTTTGACCAGTTTCTCTGAAGAGCACTTCCTTAATAAATCACTTGAGCACCTCTCATAGTCTCAGACCCTGCTTCTCAGCCACCTTCCGCAAAACACCCATCACCTAGTCCCAAAGTACTGGTGTGACACTGAAAAGGATTATTGGAAGAAGCTATTATTGTCCGAGAAAACAGTTGGCAATGACAATAAACCCTCACCACCTGTGTTCATCTTGGTCAGCGTTTCAAAGTGGCCAATTCTCTACAAAGTGGGTTTGGTATGTGAAAGCTTCCTGGAGAAGCAGACTTTTGGTCTCAAGTGGGTCTACATCTCCTGCACTAGGGCTATTGCCTAAGTGGTCCGGCTAGCATAGCACTGCTCGAACTCAACTTCAGACAGCACCCGATTCCCTATTACAGCAAGCAGAAGCATCATTCCTGGCTTAAAGATCTCCTATCTTCTCCCACCTCCCACCTAGATAATTTCTATTTCTACATGATTGAGCTTCCATCCTCTACGCCTCAATGCATTCTGATTCTTTGCCCCCAAATGTTTTAGTTTCCTTCCAACCTCAGTACCCTTGTTCATAGTCTTTGTCTACTTAGAATACTCTCCCTCTACCAGCCACTAATCCACCATAATTTAATTCTGGTCTTCAACTCTTGAATTCTAGAGTATATGCTTCTCCTCCTTTTTCATTGACAAAACCTCCTGCCCCAATTTCTTACCCTCCAAGATTATAAACTTCTTGAAAGTAGAAAACACCTATCTCCCTTTTCTTTCTTTCCTTTAGCGGCTAGCTGAAGTTATAAAACAACTAACCAAATCAGTAGACTTGACATTCAAGCACACTAGTTTTATAATGTGCGATTTTTCTCCCCGCCCCCCAAATGTTGCATACATTCCTGGTGTTATTTAACTGGAAAACACTTTACTTCCATATTCTTTTGATTCTAGATTAGCTCAATGTCAGAAAACCCAAGTTAGGAATAAGTGTGCTAATTTAAGATGTCAGGTCACTGGGGAGTTCATTATGGACCAAGAAATGAACTCAAACAACATCAAACACTTGATTTTCTCTACCTCTTGAACTGCAGAAAATGAAAGTCTAGCTAAATCCTTTTGTAGGTCACTTTAATCACTTGAACTTAAACTGTAAAGGTATAGGAGAAACCTACCATAAACCTTAATATGTAGGTAATATGTATCTACAAACAAATTGAAAATAAGGAAATTGATCAAATTCATCATTCAAATCCCTTTCCATTCTGTTCACACTGATAATACTGAAATGCAGTTTGGGGATGTACTGCTATACCATGAAAAGGTTATTTCTTGTTTGAGTTAGATAACTTTACCATGTCTCCAACATTCTTGTCTGGAAAGTAGAGGAAATCATATTCAATTATTTCCTTTCCTTCTTGGTTCTACTGAGCGAGACCAGTTTTTAAAAGTTTCATTTTAAGGAATATTGTCATAACTTTAAGTATAATTTTTAAAAGTTAAGGAATTATGGTGTGGTCTGATAGTCTTGGATGATGGCTACTATTTAAATACTAATTTCCCCTCCTAGATTTTCTGCATCTTTATATTGTTGTGGAGAAATTGATTTCTCATGTAGGAGACTAGAGTATATGCCTGCTTTCTATATGTATGGAGAAGTAATTAAGAATTTTATATTATTTTACAGAAATGTATCCAATCGTTCTGAAAAAATATATAGATTTGGTGTGAGCTCATTGCATCATTTTAAGTTATCTCTCAGTAACTTGTTTTGGGGAAGCTAAGTAATATTTTAAAATGTTAAATACACTCTTGGCAAAGCAAGCTGGTGCCTACAGTGACTCGAGCACTGGTTGTGATCAGAGTCAGCTGCTCACACCCCATGCAAGTTATGGAGGTAGCGATGTTACCAAGATGACACTCCCAGCTTCAAAATTTAAAAAGTCAATATTTATCAAACACCTGCTAACTGCCAGATTTTATGGCTTTTCTCATTTGATTCCTGCAATGTCCCTATAAACAATTATGGTGATGATCCCTATTTTATGTAAGAGGAAAGGAGACCCCAAAAAGGAATTACTTGCTTAAAGAGTCATTGCCAGCAAAGGTCTGAGTGAGAATCCTAACTAAGCAGTATGACACAGAGCTCTTACCCCTAACCACTGGATGGCATAGACTTTCCTGAGCAGCTGCCTTTCACCTGCCTACAGAGTAAAGGAGACAGATGATCTACACATGAGACTGTATTATGCAAAACATGTATCCACTCTTATGTCCCAGTTTAGGGGTAAGCAAACTAAAAATAATGGGATTGGACAGAAAAGGATCCATTACTTAGAATGTTAGGGAGGTGATTCATGAGAAGTAAGAACAAGTCAGTATAACGGAGAACCGGAGAAAAAAACAGCAGGCAAGTATCTCATGGTCAATTACTTATCGAGAAGAAGAAATGTCAGTTTGAGGTGTATGTGAGAGAAACTTTCCAGAACATAATGATCCACTTAGGAGAATGAGAATCAGTGACTATTAGATGAGTTGCTCCATCAAGTCCAAGATTTATATCTGAGTAACTTCCAAACCCTTGAGCATTCTCTTCTGGTCATGTTCCTTTCACATTATGATTAGGTGTAGATATGGAAGAGGTAACCATTTTTGAACTGGGCTCTGAAAGGTATTAATAAGATCCATCAAAAAGGGTTAATTGTTTTATCATTTACCCTTTATCTAGGATAGGAAACTAAAATGAGTGTTTCATTAGATGAGCTTGGAATTTAAGTCACACTGTATTTGCAATCACCTGAATAGTGTACAAAATCACTATTTTGAGATACAGAGGAGGTGTTTGATAGTTTAAGACCAGATATATCTTGAAGTAATGTGGGAAGAGAGGAAGATGAATTCTTGCCTCACATCATTTTTTTCTACTCCTCAGTATGGTGTAGCAATATAGAATAAGAAGGCTAAACAAAGGAAAGTCCATTTTACAGAACACATTTGCCGGACCCTGAATAATGCCCCTCCCCTCAAATAGGTCCATGTCCTAATCCTCGAAAGCAGCACATGTTGCCTTATAAGGAAACAAAAGGAATTTACAGATGGGACTGAGTTGAGGATCTTGAGATGAGGAGATTACCCTGGGTTATGCAGATGAGTCCAGGGTGGAAGAGAAACACAGGTGAGGTCAGATTCAGAGAAGGAAATGTGATGGAAGCAGAGATCAAGGTGATGCCTTTGGAGATGGAAGTAAGGACCACAAACCAAGGGATCCTTCTAGCTGGTTGCTAGATATGGCAAATGACAAGGGCATGGCTTCTTCTCTCAGACCCTTAGAAGGACCCAGTCCAGCTGATACATTGAATTTAGCCCTGTGAAACAGATTTTGATCTTCTGACCTCCAGAATAGTTGGGAGATATACTGGTGTTGTATTTAACCAACTAGGTTTTGGTCATTTGTTATAGCAACAATAGGAAACTAATACAATGTTTAAGGGGTTGTATTCCCTCTTTTCCAGCCCCTTTACCTCTCTGCCCACCTTTTTAATAAGCTTCTTAAATCAAGACCTCTTAAATCGGCAACTCCTGCTTCTGGCTTACAATGATCTCCTTCTGGCCTACAACTTCCTATTCCTAGACCCTTGCTACATGAAGTTGGTCCCTTGGGTCAGCACCACTTGAGAATTTGTCAGAAAATCAAATTCTCAGGTCCTGTTGTTTCAACGAGCTGTTTCAATGAGCCATCCAGGGGGTTCCAATACGTGGTGAAGCATGAACACAATCCTGCTATGAGAGTCACTTCCCTAATTCCACCTACCTTCCCTTCAACTGCTGCCTCTGTGAGGGCTTTTTGTAACTGGACAGGACCACAGCCAGTCTTCTCTGGAGGTGTGGGAAAGACAGGTGGGCAGGGCTCCACCATTGTTAGGGCAAGAAATATTCCACTCCGGGTGGTAGAGTTACCAAACTCCACCCTTACCAGTCCTTTTCCCTCTACCATGGTCTTCTACGAAAGTCTGGATTATGGGCTGAGACCTCATCACCCACCTTTGGACTCTTCTCCAAAAAGACCCCACATTTTCCTTTGGCAAATAATGCTAAATATGTCTCTCCAAGGGCCAGCTTTCTCTGTACATGTACACATGGGTAATGAAGGGAGGGTATACCAAGAGGTCAACTATTTTGAAGGCAGTTCACAATCCGTTACCTTGAGCATTGCCCAAGGCCCACGTCCACTCTTTATGTGAGCTGACTGAAGCTTTGCATCTCATCAGGTGACCGTGAGTTTCTCTTGCTTTATTTTACCTTTCAATCTGACTTCATCTGCTCTCTGTCTTCCAGTATTTACTTAAAATAAATGATCTGTTGCTGGCTGCCTTTCTTGATTTGCAGCGCGATTACAGTGTCATTATTTTTACATGTATTTCCTTCCTTTAGTATCTTCTCTCACTTTTTCACGTTGAATATGCTTCGCTAGACATTTATCTCCATCCCCTGAACTGCGTAAGGGAGGTAGCTCGATACACTTTCCCTTGGTGACAAAACCTTCCTGGCTTCACCTATTCTCTGTCTGTTACGGAACCCTAAATGTAAATCCACAATGCAGCCAGATCTTCCCCGAACTCCACAGCTGTTCACCCAGTTTCTGCTCAGCAGCCCTGCATGTAATCCAGAGGGTCTTTGCTCAGATCTCCCCTTTTCCCGGTAACCTCCAATTCCTGCCCACATGTGTGAATGAGGAAGAAGAAGAGATCATTAATAAAACTTGGAAATTGTGTCTTATCCTTCCCTTCCTCTCTTCTCCCTGAACACTCAGTCACCAAAACACAGTGCCTTTTCTCCTTTCCCATATTATTCCTTAGCTTTGACCCCCAATCCCTCTGGCCTGAAATACTATGTATGCCCTTGACTACGAAGACATCCTTACTCTAACTTCCATAATCATTTTCTCACTGTCAAGCTCTGATCGTTCTCTGGCTTACATCCATGAGTTTTCCCATCTCTTGTCGGCCTGAGGTGAATATACACTGCTGAGTCCAACATATACTTCACCATCTAAGGTCTACTTGGATGGTCTTAAGTGTGACATTTTATGCAGCACACTGGAATCTTTTGGGTAAAATATGGAATTGTTCCGTCCCATTTTCATACCGGTGGTGTTCCTGTCTGAGAATTTCCTGTTTCCACCAGGAACAACACATACTCCTTTCAAAGCCTCTAATACTTCTTATAGTTCATTTAATTTTTTTTAACCTTATCAGGTTGAAGCCATTTCTCCTTTCTTTTCATTTCCAGAGCTCTCTCTACTTCTTATGTAGTTCTGATCCTATTCTCCCTTGCCTGATAGGTATACATACCCTAGGGAATAAAATTCTTTAGGACAGGGACCATTCTTTCACACTTCAGTACCGTGCACATTTATAAGAGTTCAATAAATTTAGACTGAATTAATTAGAATCAACAGTACTTTTCAGGGTTCCTGAAAGTATAATTTAGAATAGTAGCTAATATGTGCTTCCTTTTCACAGGTCATGAACATATGGGAGTTAACACATCACTTAATACATGCAGCAACAAGAAAATTAGAATGACAAACTAAAAATACATTCCCAGAATTAACATATGTAGTGAAGATAGTGAACTGTTATTCCAAAAGTGAGCTTGTGTCTTTTTCCCCTGCAAAGTGTTCTCTGTACATATTCTAGATTAATTATGTTAGATCAGCATTTGGATCGATAGGCTAGAAGTTCTAGACGATCCAACATATCATCTAATCCCTGAAAGTACAATTATTAAAATATGGTTGATTTAGATGATTATCTTGTTGGGAGATAAGTGTCATTTATATTAATATAAAACATATTTTCATCTTAATTCCTGGTGGATGCTTAAGGATTTGAGGGCTCTAGTTTAATGTCCCCAAAATTAGCCCCCAAATTTCATCACCATTAATAGTATTTACACATTTTTCTAATAAGCATGAGGCTGACTTTTTATAGGCAATATCTTATTTGGTTCTTCAAACAGTCTCTTTATAGCTGAGGACTCACAGAAGTTTGAATATTAGCCAAGGTATAAGAGCTAATAAATTATAAAGCCAGCATTCAAAAAAATGTGTTGTTGTTGTTGTTTTCTGTTCGCAGAGCATATAATCTATAAAACTAGGCTCAATCCACTAGAATTCCCTTCCTTCTTTGGTGTCCCCCTGTAATTTTAGAGACTACTTGGGTGGTTGTAAGCCTGGCACTATAAAATAAAATTTAAAAGCAGCATTAACATTTCTACTGATTGATCTGAAGAATCAATGAATCAAACAGACACAGATCTACATGTTCTATCTATGTGATATGGAAATATATCTGGATTCGCTTTCTCTTCTCTCATCATTAGAACAGTTTCAAATACCTAGTGAAAGGAACCATATACGGTGCAATTCTCTCTGTTATATCTCTGTTTTTGCTTCTGTTCTTCAAAAGGAGACCCAGGGGGCTCTTGAAATCTCTACACCTGCAGCTTGAAGAATGCATCTCAGCCTGGATGAGTTCCTCTGAGAGATTATGCACACCCATCTGTTTTCATAAAAGTTTAACGGCAGACAGCAAGTTCATATATTGTTTTAACTTAATTTTTATTCAATCTGTTGTCAGAAATCTGACTTCCGCAATCTGGTGGCAGGTGCATAGTAACGAACACACAGTGTGGTCTCCCCCTGCTTTCCCAAAGAACCGTTCATGAACACACTGTCTGTACACGTGGCAGTAATTGGGACTCTTGATGGAAATAGGCATTGATTCCTGGAGCTTCACTTCCACTCTGAAGGAGCCCAGAGGTAGAATATTTCCTTCTTAAACACCACAGTTCTCATTACTCAACTCAGGGCAACCACCAGGGTTTTGTCTCCCCTTGGTTTCTAAAATCTAGAGCCCAGGACAGACCCTCATAGCACCACTTAATTGCTCCCAGCCAACGACAAGAACCACGTCTGCTCTAGTCCTTGCAGTTAGAGCTCCTGTGGTGAGTCTCAAATATATGCCCAGTGCCAACAGCCTCTGACATTATTTTAATGGTTTTTTTCTCATTGAGCAGAAAGGGACATTTTTAGCTCAGTTTTTACTTTATGAGGTCCTATTTTTCAGGAAAGTTCCTTGTACATCCAGATCTTATGCTGTTTTCCTTTTAATCAACCACAACACATAGTGCCGTGGGTGATCTGTCCTCTTTGTTAATTTTCACCTATGGATCAAGAATAGTAGGGCAGCTATCACCTCCAGGACTGTCTAAATAATCAGCTTTCTCTCTGAAAGCAACTCCCCATCAGGAAAAGTGAAGGATGCAGTTTGCTGAGACTTTTCTTTTCTTTTTTTTTTCTTTTTAAGGTTTTATTTATTTATTTGACACAGAGAGAGAGATCACAAGTAGGCAGAGAGACAGGCAGAGGGGGAGGGGAAAAGCAGGCTCCCTGCTGAGCAGAGAGCCCGATGTGGGGCTCGATCCCAGGACTCTGAGATCACAACCTTAGCTGAAGGCAGAGGCTTAACCCACTGAGCCACCCAGGCCTCCCTGAGAGCCTATTCTATGCCATTGGGATGGAACTGTCACTGAAAGTGATGAGCTCTTGCAATTAACAGTAACTATTCCATCATCATGATCATTCGTTTTGAGCAAGACGTAGGGAAGGAATTGGTTAGTATGTGAGACCAGGATTAGCATATAGGCAGAAGTTTACATGATCCCAGTTGTAAAAGTTAGAGAAATAGTTTCCAGTGTGGGAAGACTTTAAAATTACACCCAGACTCAAGACTCCATCAGTACCAATACTTCTAAATAGCAGAGAATGGCAAGGAAACAAAGCAACTCAAGGCTCTCTTGCAGGGGTTCTCAAACTCTACTGTGCCTCCGAATGCCCAGATGGGCTTGGTAAAACACCAGTTACTGGGCCCAGGCCCTGGAGTTTCTGATCCAGCAGGTCTAGAGTGGAACACAAAAGTATTTCCTGGCAAGTTTCCAGGTGGTGTCCATGTTTCTTTTCAGAGCCCACACTTTGTTGGGGTCCTCAAGTTCAGTTGTACTTTGGAATCACCTGGGGAAATAATTAAGAGGCACAGTCAGCTTCCACCCCAGGGCAACTGACTCATAATCCCCACGGCTGGATCTGAACATTTCGTGTTCTTAAGAGTTTCATGGGTGATTCTAAAGTGTACCAAGGTTTGAGAACCACTCCCATAGGATCATACAAGTCCGACTTACTGTTGGGCTTGTTCTCACCTTGTACCTTGCACTTCCAGGAATAGGCCAAGCCACTTTACTCAAGCGTGGAGTGGCATGTCAGGCACCTGCTCTCATCAATTTCTCAACTTCTAGGCAAGAAATTTAGGAGAATATAAATCTCTACCTGGTGTTTCAGGCAGTGGGCCGGGTAAAAAGATAGCAATCCCTCTCAGAAAGAGAAATGTCTTCTCTGTCCCCTCTCCTCCGCCCTTTCCACTGGAGACACTATCTTCCTTAGAGCTCCCTCCTGGATCTTCTAGAGGTCAGGCAAGGACACTGAAGTCACTGCTGTGTGACACACAGAGGATGATACCCCCCCAGAATGCATTCACAGCCTCCCAGCAGCAAAGGGCATCAGCTAATTGCTTTATACTACAGAGGTACCTTGAGTCAAAAATTCAGCCGAATTAATTGCCAACTCCATTATTTCCGCTGAGGATAATGGCTTGTTGTGGTGCTGGGACTCAGCTGGAGACAGCACACCCCCATGGAGTAATTAACTGTGTCCCAGAACTCACGGTTGTGCCTTCCCCTCAGTAGCTACTCACTGCCTCTCACCTGCCCACCTCCTGTGTCTGGGATAGAAGGAAGCCGCACTGGTGACATAGCTTGAGCAATGCTCTTTCTATATTTTCAAATGAGATGAGAAATGCCTTGAGCTTGGACTTGGGGATGATCAACCAAACCAGCAAAATAAATCATGTTGCCCAAAGGACTCAAGGGATGCTCTGTTTTCTTCAAAAGCTTTGGAGCTAGAGATGAGAGGATGACAGAACTTCTGGGCAAAGGTGGTTTGGGACACCTCTTAATTCTCTGGCTGATTATGAAGGATCATTTAGGTTGAACTATGTATTCCCTGAGTTCATTTTGGGCACTGACGCAATTTGAATTTTTCTGACTCCGAATGTGTTAGCCTCTGAAATCCTGACACAGCTTTCTTTTTACTTTAGAAAGGAGCTGGGGAGGAAAGGAAATGAAATAAGACTCATTAGAAAGGTTTTCTCTCTCTCTCTCTCTTTTTCCTGTTTCCAGCCTATTTGTAATTTTGTCTAAACCAGGAATTTTCAACCTCATAACTTTTAACACTTTGAATTGCATAATTCTTTTCTTTTTTTTTTTTTTTTTTTGAATTGCATAATTCTTTGAGGGGTTTGCCTTGTGCTTTGTAGGATGTTTAGCAACATCCCTGCCCCCGACCCACTGGATCCAGTAGCAGACAATCCCTGCCCAGCCCCACCCATCTCAACACCACCACCCCCCAAGGTTTGATAGCCAAAAATGTCCCCAGGATAAGAGGGACGTGGGCAACAGGAAATTGTCAATGCTGTGAACCATTCTTAACAATTTTCTTGTGGGTTTTGGAAGTGCTGGCACTCACAAAGAATGCTATACTTAAAACGTGCTTTTGTGTACATTTGCTTACTTGAGCCTTACAAGTGATGTTCAAGGTTGATCTGAGAACAGATGACTCTGAAAATCACACCTCAAATTCATGACAGAGCTGGGCTAAGAACTCAGGTCTCTAGATTTGTAATCCCGCACCCTCTTACTGCCATCATTTTTAAGTGGGGCCCAAAATTACCCCCATGATGGCAAATTTATATCGGGGATTGCGACTCTTCAGACCCTCCATGCTACAATAACATCATGTGTGACACAATTGATCTCATTCCAGTGGACTTTCACATTAACTAGAATCTGCAGTGGACAGTCTATTTCTCTGACCATGTTGCCCCTGTGGCCTGGAAGGTACTGGAAAGAAAAACTTAAGTTGAAGGGAAGTGATGATATATTCTCCAGTCTTTACTAGCAGGTCTTTGTCAACTTCCAAGTGCTTTCCTAAATTATTATTAGTATAGTCTCAAGAGTCAAAGCATATTCACATACCTAAGCTCTCTGAAACTTAGCTGTTTTATTTTAAAGTTTCATTTATTTATTTGAGAGAGAGAGAGCCTGTGCATGAGTGGGGGCCGGCAGACGGAGGGGGGAGGGGAAGAAGACTCCCTCATGAGTGCAGAGCCCAATATGGGGCTTGATCTCTGGATCCTGAGATCATGACCTAAACTGAAACCAAGAGTCAGAGGCTTAATCCATGGAGCCACCCAGGTGCCCCTCACAGCGCTATTTTAAAGATTAAATGTGATCAAGACACTTATCCAGAAGCCCTGATTTCATTTAGTTGTTCACTCCCAGCAACCATAAACCCTGAGGCTATAAAAGTTATAAGAGAGTTCCCTAAGGTCACAAAAGCAGTTGGGAAAGTTCCTACTGTGACTTCCCGCCCAACCTACCTCAAGCCCTGTTTCCTCTCTGTTCAGGCTCTTCCCATGTTATCATTTTCATGAATTAATATAGAATTGAAATCAGTTCTCTCTTTCCTAGAGAAGACAGTACCCTTGAATGGAATAAGCCCAGTTAAATGGGTTACATACTATATTCAATAAACAGGTACTGGGCATCTCTTTTGAGCACATCATTATACAAAGCTGCCTCTCTTGAGTTCTATTTTTAAAACAACTTCTAGGGATGCCTGGGTGGCTCAGCTGGTTAAGCAGCTGCCTTTGGCTCAGGTCATGATCCCAGCATCCTGGGATCGAGTCCCACATCGGGCTCCTTGCTTGGCAGGGAGCCTGCTTCTCCCTCTGCCTCTGCCTGCCATTCTGTTTGCCTGTGCTCGCTCTCTCCCCCTCTCTCTCTCTGATAAATAAATAAAATCTTTAAAAAAAAATAAAAATAAAATAAAAACGACTTCTAGACAATGCTCAAATTCAGAAATGTACCTGGGGGGACCCTGGTACCTGTGTGACCCGTGATGTGAATCTTCTTCGTAAACTTCTTTATATTTCTACATTTGAATTCTTCATATCATTACATGCACAGGCCTTATTTACTAACTGTTCACACTATGTGGACACACACCCAACCACAGCACTCATGTTTCTGGTTTTCTAATAGTCTCTTTAGTGCTTTTGTCAATTTATAGAGGCTGATATACCTAAAAAAAGTTGAACTTTCTTTTAACTTGAAAGATGTATGTAGCTTTTGGTTTCATTATTATAATCGGTTACTTCTCTAAATGAAAGAAAGAGAGTAGGTGATTATGCTGATGAGTAGGAGTTTTTCGTTTTTGAACTAAAAACACAGGATTTTGTGAAAAAGAATTTTTTATTCTCATTGGGTATGGCTTGCCTAGATCTAAAAATGCACAGTGCTTTCACTTTCCAGAGGCTGTAAGGGGGCCTCCTTTAACTTGCCTTGTATTGATTAGAAGAGAGTGGAATAATGGCAGGATAGGTCATTAGAGAGGTGGCCTTAATTTATGAAGAGAGAGTGATCAATGGGTCAACGGCCAGCCCCAAGTCTGACCTACACATCCCAGCTACTTGGAACCATCGTGTTGATCAAGCCGTACAGACAGACCTAAGTAGATTTTTCCTGCCTTCTTCTATCAAAGTGGTCTCTTCTGGTGTTTCATTTAGTATTTGTCCTGCAAGCCCTCCCCTAATCCCTCATCCTCAATGGGAAGTATCAGTCAACAAGCCACTGAAAACTACATCACTTTAAAAACTAATTTCAAGACTTCAAACCCACGTGTTGAACTTGAATTTTAAAAGCTAGAGCCAGGTAAAAAGAGTGTTGGCAGGGGTAAAAAATCTTTTCTTTTTGAGGAGCTTTTTGTTTTGCTGTTGCTGTTGTTTTGTTGCTGCTGTGAAATATGGGCAGCAGTCTCTCTGTGTTCTTCAGCAAATAGAACTTCATTTCTCAGCATTAGCTACAAACTAGAAATCAAGAAATCAAGAAAACTCATATTTACCATCTTTTGGTTAATAGACTGACAGGGTTTTCACTTTGAGAAATGTCAAAGTGTTCTAATCCCTTGTTGCATATTTTAATTTACAAATCTTTTATTTATTTGCTTGTTTTTCTTTCCTTTCTTTAGACTACTAGACTACTGTAAGCTTTGAGTTTTGAACTTACCTACTTAGCCTCAAATCTTTTTCTTTCTTTTTCTTCTTTTTTTTCTATCTTTAAGAACTTCACTGGTGCTTTTCACCATTTTTAGTTGGAAAATGAACAAAGCTTTTGAAGATTGTGTCAGCCCCATGTTAAGCTTTAATTTATAGAGTGACTTTGAGATTTGAAATAAGGTAATTGGCAGAGTAGTGAACACTGTGGGAAATGTTTTACATGAATAAAAAGAAGGGAAAGTTAGTTAACAAATATTTATTTAACAACTGCTGTGTTCAGAACCCTGTGTTCAGCAGCTCAATGGACAGAAGTGGTGCAAAGAAAACAGAAGTGCTGAGAGGCTTACTGCATAAGTGGGGGCCTGAAGACTAAAAAGACGTGGGGAAGTGATTTACAAAGTCACATAGCAGAGGTCCTGAGTTACATAAGACAAGCAGAACAAAAGAAACAAAACATAATGACAGGATGAGTATCCGTTATTCGCCTACACCTGTGCTCAGAACATGGCTTCATCATCTGATGGCAATGTGAACTTGGGAAATTTACTTACACTCAGAAAATGTCACTTTCCCATAAATGATATGGGCTTCATATTCTTTATGTAACAGGGTCAGAGGTGATACCTGTAACATATCATGCACAGTACCTGGCATACAACAGACCCCCAGCACTGCTTTCATTATGACGACTATGATTTTTAAATTGCTTTATCCTTCCAATCATTACCCATCCATTTGGAAGCAACTAGAATACTTCCTCTTGGGCTAAGGGATATGCAACAACACATGCATGAGTTAAACTCCACCTAAGAAATGATCTGAAGATTTAAGTTTACATTAAATCTGGAATTTCCATTCTGGAATTCTAGAAGTCCTACAGGGCAGTCAACTGGCTTTCTGAGTAATGGAGGAAAAAAGAAAGCTAACCTACAAAACAGTCCGACTAGGGTTGTTTCAGGCGCAGTGCTGTGGTGTCAGTGGTAATGTCTCCTATAGAGCATGAGAATAGCCTCCATTATTGAAACCTTAGAATGGCACATGCTCTGTGTTAAGTACTTTGCAGAAACTATCACAGGGATTTCAGAGCAATCTTATAAGGCAGAAATTATGGTTTTACCCATTTACTACTAAGATACTTCAACTGGGAAAGCCTGCTCTAATAAGGTCCTACAGTGGCCAACAGAGCCAGAATTTTAAAAATCAGTATCTACCCACAAAATATTTGACTGCTACTCTAGTACCCCAGGACTAATCGCCAATCTCTTAACTAAGGAAGACATAGGGTTTCATGTGACTTACTTCTGCAAAAGACCAGATTCATTCTTCTCTACTGATTTGTATTGTTTTACATTCGTGATATGGTTTTCTCCGGACCTCATCTACAAATCCTGAAGCTGCCTTTGTCTCACAAGACCCAGGAGATTTCTCCCATCCAAGTACTAAACAGGCCCGACCCTGCTTAGCTTCCGAGATCAGACGAGATCAGGCGCGTTCAGGGTGGTATGGCCATAGACGACCCAGGAGATTTCTAAAGGTCCTAGACCACTGTTTCTTTGTTATTCTGAAGAATGTAGTCATTGGAAGGCTCGCTAGCAGAGAGAGTTACTCAAACACCATCCAAGAGGTTTTTGATGGCCCTAGGCTATTGCTGAATGCTTGATTTTGCAACAGCAGCAGCCACCACCAAAGCACCCAAAGGGTATTCTACCCCAGAGTCATGGTAAAAAGGAAAATTTCATTGGGATCTTTACATCCTGGAGAGTTGTATGGTTTGTCTTTACAAAAAGAGACATGTTTTTTAAATTGGTTATCCCTTTCCTGCCTGCCATGCTTCTGTCGACATCACTTTCCATGTCATTACAGGATACCTTACTCACCATGCCAGTATCCAACAGCACACAGGTTCTGACTAAGGAAATCACAAACAGTGAAAGAGGCAAGACACTGGGTACACTCTCTCGTGGACAGAATACAAGTGTAGAAGAGAGAGTGCAGTTCTTACTATTTCAGATAAAGGTGTACTTATAATAAATATATATTTTTTAATTATCCTTGTTCTTTAATTAGACCCTATTGGCTTAAAAATATCCAAAGTCAAGAAAGAACTCTTCCACCATGAGAAGGAAGGAACAAAACATAAAGAAACATGATTCCATTGAAATGAAGCTGAGGCTACCCTAGGCCAAGTACTCTCAACCAAGGCAAACAGTCAGAAGTGGTGAGAGAAGTGGCAGTATTGCCCAGAATAGCTGGCTCTCACTATCAAGGGACTTAGGATTCTGTTACATAATGGAAACAAGAGTCTGACAGATCTTAGAGGATTGCCTTAAACATTAGTACTGTTTTACTGAAGGATAAATTTTAATGGAAGACTGTAGGACTCCCATATACACAATGCCATCACAAGCTCACATCCTCCGGAAAATTTTCAGGTCCTGTATTTGCTGAGGACAATTTGAATGTGGAGTCAGCAGTGGAGAAAAGTTATCATAAATACCAATTGTGCTCTTGGGGCCAATTACAGAAAGAAAAACTATAGCATTGACATTTATTTTGTTTTGGTGTTTGCCATGTATGTACATACCTATATATCCATCCATTTCTATAGTCATCTTACAAACTAATTTTCCTCTTCGTTCTTCCTTGGCCCCATTATTTGACATATGATGGTATATTGATGGCTGACTATACAATACAGCCACAGGTTATGGGACATTAAGACAGGATCATTGTAATGGCTGTAAGAACACTCCCCATAGATCCCCAACCACAGGGTGTGTAATTGACCAAGGTCTTCAGCTGCTGTGCTCTGAAATCCAAAACTGCATTAGTGCTGGGGCCATGCCTCGCATGTGTTGTTCCAAGCCAATGACTGAACGTGACAGCAATATTTAAACAGGCTCTTTCCTAGGAGACATGCAGAATTGTGGCTCAGGACTCATCCATAGCCCTTTTGATCTTTCCTTGGACTACACAGCAACACGGGATGCTCCCGCTGAACTTCCCTTCCTCTTCTCCTTCCCTGAGGTGGGTGAGAGGCCCCAGACCTCCTGATATCCTGACACTTCTCCCAACCTCTCCTAGCTCCCTCATTTTCTTTTACAGGGATTTTCTGGGAAATGCCTTGACTGTTTCATTTGTAAATGTTTTAATAGGCATAGAATCATTGCATATTTAATCCCATCTTGTCCTCTGCCTTCCAGACTAACACAGTCATCATAAAAGAGGAAGAGACATCATGCAGAGATTCTGGGTTTAGAATGGGCTACAATAACCATGAATTTCCAGGCTGAATTTTTTGATAGGAAGTAACAGAGTCAGATGAGAAATGGGATATTAAGTTAGGAAAGAACTGTCTTTCCTTACATTTCTTTTAAGAACTAGAAGTTGGAAAGAAAGCAGTGGTGGGTGGTCAAAATTGCAGATTTCACAGATGACTGCCAGCATCTTTAACCTCTTTTCCCTAGGCCTGGCCCATGGTCCGTGGCACCGAGGGCCTGACATTGGTGGTGTCACTGGTACAAGCTGCGTATATGTACTTAGCAATAACAACATGAGAGTTTTCAGGGACCATTTGTCAGCAGCAGAGCTGGTATCCTTGCGGCCTAGTCAGCATCCCTGGTCCGCCCGCATCCCTGGCCCTCCAGCATTCTCAGATTGTTTGCGCTTTCGTAATCCCATTTTGATTCCAGCTCCTATCATGACTTCCTCCTGTTTGCAAATAAAAACCCAAACTGTATTATCTAGGTTTTTATAGGTAGAAATGATGGAATCAATAGGATAATTGAGGGCAGTTTAAAGAAACACTGTGATGAAGGTATGGGCAGTGGAGGGCTCTGCAGGGAGCAACAGCAGAGAGTCAATGCCCCTACTCTTCTGAGGAAACTAGGATAGACAAGATCCTCAGGACTCCGAAAGAGGGCTTCAACTATCAGAGACAGCTCCAGCCAGGAGTGGGACCCCCATGGAAGAAGGAATACAGCCATCACAACTCGCAGCTCAGCAGTGAGAGCGCTGGGGCTTTAATAAGTGACACTCCGCTCTCCTATTCTACTCTCCTGGTACTTTCCATTGGCTGAACTCAACTGGAAGTTGGAAAGCAAGTGAGCCTGTGGATGCACTTGATCAAGACCAGCGTCCCGGGGTAGGCAGAGGGATGGGAAACGGTAGACAACAGGCAGGAAGGAAGAGACCATATCCATTTAGTACACTGGCTGACAGAGAAGGGCAAATGTTATTCCTTTTGGTTGAGCTTAATTTAAAATGTTATCATATTCTCCTTAACACATCTACAAGCCGAATCCTCTGGCAGCTTTGACCTGATTCATTGATTATGAAATGAGCTTTTTAAAATGTTTAATAATGTATAGTTTATAAAAGAGAATTCAGAAAGATGAGTGAGGCTATTGCTTTACCCCTACTTTGAAAACTATTTTCACCAGATATAGAATTCTGTATTGCCTGTTTTTTGTAGCATGTTAAAGATGTCCTTCTCTTGTCTTTTGGGTCTGCATGGTTTCTGGGGATAAGTCAGCTATCCTTTATATCATCTTTCTTTTATAGATCTTTTCCCCCCCATTTGCTTTTAATATATTCTATTTATCTTTGGTGTTCAGTATATATATAAATATATAATTAAATGTATATCGAAATATATGTATTGAAATATATAATTAAATATAATATTGAAATATATGTATATATATATATATATATATATATATATATATATGCAATTTCAATTTTAAAGTTGATTTTGGAAGAAACACGTACCCAGACCAAGTTACTTCTTTATGCCAGAAGTGGAATATCCATTTGTAATTTATTTTGTGAGGATACAAGTTTTTGCCAAGTCTTTTAGGGATTGCTCCAACATTGCTTTTGAATAAACCATTCTTCTAAATCTAGAAGTTCATTTTATCGTATAAATAAAAAATGTTTTTATTTGAATCTCTTTCTGAGCTCTAAACTTTGCCATTGGTATAATGTAGGTGATTATATTCTCTTAGTTATTACCTGTATAATGTGTTTATAATATCCAGTACTAGACATCATTAGCCTTGTTTTACTAATTTATACATGTATATATCATATATTTCTTCACAAATTTATTTCTAGATAGTATATTTTGTTATAAATTATATGTTCTGTTACATTATATAACAAGGTATTCACTGGGGTCAGAAAGCTGTGGAATATTTACATTGGGTGACACTAAATTACCATTTCATTTTTAATATCTTTAATTGTATCACTTGGTTTTCCATGTATATAATCATATCATCTGCAGAAAATGATGATTTTTAATTTCTGCTTTCCAATTTTAATACATCTTATTTCTTTATAAAAATGTAATCCATGGAATGGGATGAAATATTTCCAAAGCATTTATTTAATAGTTGATACCCAAAATATATAAGGAATTCCTACAACTCAGTTAAAAAAAAAAAAAAACTGATTTTAAAAATGGGTAAAGTAAGCAAACAGATATTTCTCTAAAGAAGTCAGGGGCGCCTGGGTGGCTCAGTTGTTAAGTGTCTGCCTTCAGCTCAGGCCATGATCCCAGGGTCCTGGAATCGAGCCCAGCATCGGGCTCCCTGCTTGGCGGGGAGCCTGCTTCTCCTCCCACTCCTCCTTTTGTGTTCCCTCTCTGGCTGTGTCTCTTTCTGTCAAATAAATAAATAAAAATCTTAAAAAAAAAAAAAAGTCATGCAGATGGCCAACAAAACTGAAAAGGTGCCAACTTCACTAATCATCAAAGAAATGGAAATCAAAACCACACTGAGATTTCATTCCACCTGTTAGGATGGCTATTATCAAAATAACCAAAGATAACATATTGGTGTGGATGTGGATAAAAGGAAACCCTTGTACATTATCGGCAGAGATGTAGATTAGACACTATAGAAAACGAAATGGAGTTTCCTCAAAAAATTACAAATTTTTTAATACAACTACCATATGATCCAACAATCTAACCTCTCAGTAGGTGTCCAAAAGAATTGAAATCAGGATCCCAAAGAAATTATCTGCACCCTCATGTTCATTGCAGCATTATTTACAATAGCTGAGACATGGAAGCAACCTAAATGTCTGTGAACAGATTAATAAAGAAAATGTGGTTTATAAATACAATGGAATACTCAGCCTTAAAAGAAGGAAATGTTGCTATTTGCAACAACATGGATAAAGCTGATTATACTAATCAGCCAACCACCGAAGGACAGATGTCATGTGATATCACTTACGCAAGGAATCCAAAATATGCAAACTCCTAGAAGCAGAGAATAGAATGGCTATTGCCCACGCCTAACATGGAGGGAAACCGGGAAGCCAGGCATTCACTACAGAATAAAAAGTTTCAGTTACACGAAGTGAATAAGTCACAGTCATCTACCTAGAGTTAACAATCGCATATCGTGCAGTTAAAATTTTGCTAAGAAGGTAGATATTATATTGTGTCCTTACCAAAATAATAATAACAGTAATAGTAATAATAATAATAATTAATAAAAGGTCAGAAACTTTTAGAAGGTGATGGATAAGTGTATGGTATAAACTGTGGAGATGATTTCATGGGTGTATCTTTATCTCCAATCCTCAATCTGTATACATTAATTATCTATAGCTTTTTGTATGTCAAAAAATTTTAATTAAAAAACTATACATGGTTATTTAAGTATTTTCTGTTAGTATGTTCTAAATTATTAAGATAACTTAGTATTCATCAATTCTCCTCTCCTATTCACACAAAAAATAAGCCTTTGTTTCCATGTTTCATATGATATCTTTATTGGGTCTTAGTATCTATTATTATACTGGGCTTCAGCAAAAGAATTAAGAAGCTCTTCTTTTTCTGTGCTCTGAAACAGGGAATCAGAAAAGCACCACTAAAAACGCTGCATACCATTTCAAACATATAAGAACAATAATTAAAATGTTAACAAGAATTAAAATATATCAATTCCATATTTGGAGAAAGACATGGAGCCTTGCTCTCTGCTAGTAGGAATATAAATTTATAGCACCAATTTGGAGAAGTCAGTAAATCCTAGTAAATAATAAGGTGCATACACATTGCAAGCAATCAATTACACTCTCAGGAATAGAACAGACGACTTTTTACATTTGCTTGTAAAAAAGACCTATAAAGGCATATTTTTAGCGCTATTGGTATAAAAGATCCTGAAACAAATGTCTTTCAATAAGAGTGGATAAATCAATGGTGCCATAGTTATGGTTGAGATCATTAAGTAAAGCTATGAGTATCAACATAGTTAAATATCATAATGTAGAACTAAAACAAAAGTTACAAAAAGATATGCACAGTTTAATTTCGCTTACATACAAGATTTAAAATATGCAAAAATTGCATATTTTTGGAATAAAAATGTCGTTCGTCTGTAAAGACATGCATTCAATTAGGAATAGATGTTGGGATTTAATGCCTTGTTGAATTTTTAATGCTTTTCAAACACTTATGGGAATAGCTTTCTTCTTTTTTGGACTACAATTGTGAAACACACCATTTGATTTGATCTGATCTTGAAAGATCATTGCATTCTTGTTTTGAAACACATTTTAATTGCAAGGGTTATTTTAATTCTTTTCTAGATTTTATTTGGAATTTTTGCATTGACATTTATAAGAAAAAATAGACTATATTCCTGGTTTTTAACATGTTATTTTAGCAATTCTACTATACCAATTTTATTTTACATTATACCAACTTCATTTTAAAAGAGTATTGACATATTTCTTTTTTTTTAAGATTTTATTTATTTACTTGACAGACAGAGATCACAAGTAAGCAGAGAGGCAGGCAGAGAGAAAGGAAGGGAAGCAGACTCTATCCCAGGGTCCTGGGATCATGACCTGAGCCAAAGGCAGAGACTTTAACCCACTGAGCCACCCAGGCACTCCTGACATATTTCTTATTTATGTTTCAGTGAGCTTAAATAATAGTTTTCTGTATATTCCTAAAGTTTCAGTAGTATATACAAAAAGAGCCATTGATGCTGGTACTCTTTTAAGGACAGCATTTGAATAATCATCCACTTTTGCTTTCTTTGGCTATTTTATAACATTCTCTTCTGCAGGTAGATTTACTGATTTATATTTGCTAAGAAGAGCACTTCTTTCATGTGGATTTCGAATCTATTTGCACAGTCTTGAGCTAAGACATTTAAGTTTAATAATGTCCTTTGTCTCAATATTCATTTTCCCATTCCCATTTCTTGTTTTATGTGTGAGCTCTCTCCCTAGTTTATTTTTCATTCAATATATAATCTACTTTATTTTGTTTGGATTTTTCAAATGACAAGTGGATAGGTTTATTATTTTCACTACTTTCTTTTTTCTAATTCATTTTTTATTATACTCTTACTATATTCCTTCCACTTTCTATAGGCTTTCATTATTGGTCACTTTCTAACTTACTGCTATGGATGCTTAACTTGTTTTTACTTTTTATTTGATATTTTTTTGCATTGCTTTAGCTATATCTCATATATATAGCACTTTAAAATATTACGTTCTATAGATTCTGTGGTTTCAGTTTTCATTCCCTGTCCTGTTTTCTATTTTTATTAATTTATTGATGAATTAATTTATTAATTTTGACTAAAGATGGTCATCTGTGCCATCTCCACTTTCTAGAATACATTGAGATATTCTTTATTACTTATTATAAGATCAATTTTATTAGTATTCCAGGGCACCTGGAATGTGGTATATTCTCTTTTCTTAAAATACATCAGACCAAATTAGCTAGATTCTTTTAGCCCATATTAATTTTTTTTCATTTTTAAGCTATAATCTCTCATAGACATAGATGTGATTTGACATTATCTTTAATGTGTTGACTATGCACTCTAAATAGTGTTTATTGCTAAAGAATATTGAAGAACTATATAATAAATATTATAATAAGAGGAAAGAATGTGTTTTTTTTAAAATTTTATTTATTTATTTATTTATTTTTGACAGAAATCACAAGTAAGCAGAGAGGCAGGCAGAGAGACAGGGGGAATCAGGCTCCCTGCTGAGCAGAGTGCCCAATGCTGGGCTCAATCCCAGGATCCTGAGATCATGACATAAGCCGAAGGTAGAGGCTTAACCCACTGAGCCACCCAGGCACACCAATAATATGTTCTTTTTAAAGGATCTGAAGTCAGATCTTTTTTAAAGGATCTGAAAGGATTTAAAGACTTTTTAAAGGATCTGACTTCAGATCCTTTAAAAATCCTTTTAAAAGTCAGATCCTTTAAAAAGTCAATATCCTTTATATTGAAAAAGAAAGCCAAAGTTGGTGGCATCACAATTCCGGACTTCAAGCTCTATTACAAAGCTGTCATCATCAAGACAGCATGGTACTGGCACAAAAACAGACACATAGATCAATGGAACAGAATAGAGAGCCCAGAAATAGACCCTCAACTCTATGGTCAACTAATCTTCGACAAAGCAGGAAAGAATGTCCAATGGAAAAAAGACAACCTCTTCAATAAATGGTGTTGGGAAAATTGGACAGCCACATGCAGAAAAATGAAATTGGACCATTTCCTTACACCACACACAAAAATAGACTCAAAATGGATGAAGGACCTCAATGTGCGAAAGGAATCCATCAAAATCCT
The DNA here is from genome assembly GCF_022355385.1 of Mustela nigripes. Classification (NCBI taxonomy): domain Eukaryota; kingdom Metazoa; phylum Chordata; class Mammalia; order Carnivora; family Mustelidae; genus Mustela; species Mustela nigripes. The sequence goes on along the minus strand of NC_081560.1, from coordinate 168,950,599 downwards.
TGAGGAGAACAAAGGCAGCAACCTCTTCGACCTCAGCCGCAGCAACATCTTCCTAGGAACATCGCCAAAGGCAAGGGAAGCAAGGGCAAAAATGAACTATTGGGATTTCATCAAAATCAAAAGCTTTTGCACAGCAAAGGAAACAGTTAACAAAATCAAAAGACAACTGACAGAATGGGAGAAGATATTTGCAAACGACATATCAGATAAAGGACTAGTGTCCAAAATCTATAAAGAACTTAGCAAACTCAACACCCAAAGAACAAATAATCCAATCAAGAAATGGGCAGAGGACATGAACAGACATTTCTGCAAAGAAGACATCCAGATGGCCAACAGACACATGAAAAAGTGCTCCATATCACTCGGCATCAGGGAAATACAAATCAAAACCACAATGAGATATCACCTCACACCAGTCAGAATGGCTAAAATCAACAAGTCAGGAAATGACAGATGCTCGCGAGGATGCGGAGAAAGGGGAACCCTCCTACACTGTTGGTGGGAATGCAAGCTGGTGCAACCACTCTGGAAAACAGAATGGAGGTTCCTCAAAATGTTGAAAATAGAACTGCCCTATGACCCAGCAATTGCACTACTGGGTATTTACCCAGTAAAGATACAATGTAGTGATCCAAAGGGGCACATGCACCCAAATGTTTATAGCAGCAATGTCCACAATAGCCAAACTATGGAAAGAACCTAGATGTCCATCAACAGATGAATGGATCAAGAAGATGTGGTATATATACGCAATGGAATACTATGCAGCCATCAAAAGAAATGAAATCTTGCCATTTGTGACAACATGGATGGAACTAGAGCGTATCATGCTTAGCGAAATAAGTCAAGCAGAGAAAGACAACTATCATATGATCTCCCTGATATGAGGAAGTGGTGATGCAACATAGGGGCTTAAGTGAGTAGAAGAAGAATCAATGAAACAAGATGGGATTGGGAGGGAGACAAACCATAAGTGACTCTTAATCTCACAGAACAAACTGAGGGTTCTGGGGGGAGGGTGGTTGGGAGAAGGGGGTGGGATTATGGACATTGGGGAGGGTATGTTCTTTGGTGAGTGCTGTGAAGTGTGTAAACCTGGTGATTCACAGACCTGTACCCCTGGGGATAAAAATATATGTTTATAAAAAATAAAGAATTTAAAAAAAAAGAAAAAAAATCTGAAAAAAAAAGTCAATATCCTTTAAAAGTCAATAGATATACCCCTTTTTGTCACCTTTGGAGAATTATGTTCTAAAGAAAATATGCGAGACCAGTGTATTCAGTAATTCCTAGTACTTACTCCAGTAAGAATGAGCACATTTGTTAAAAATAATAATAAACAATACACAACTATACACATGTGCATACAATTACCCTCTTCCCTGAATCTGTTCCCATTTACATAAGGCAATCTGCAAAGTGTAGGAAACACCATCATTATTTGTAAGACTGGCTTATCTGCTGTTATAAGTCAGAATAAGCAAGCTTTAAAAAGTTCCTTTCTATTTCAGTATCATGTATACACAATGAAATGAAATGTACTTTTTTTGACTCACTATGCATTTCTTTTTCAAGATATGCTCATTTGATCTGGGAAGGGTTCAAATGTGGCTGCATGTTTCAAATTCCTGGAGCACCAACACATATTTTAGCTACTGATCAGAGAGTGGAAGTGTGGTGTGATAAATCTGGTGCTCAAGGGAGGAAAAGTCTTGAACTCAGAGTCAGAAGAGGGTAGGGCTTGATTTCATCAACACCAGTATCTTAGTGACGTTGCAAAAACGAGACCCTGAGCATCTCCTGGTTTTGCCATCTGCTTAACAGCTGTGATTTCCATTTCCCTATATACTTTAATGAACTAGTTCACAAATAGAATGAGATGAAATCTGACAACTCTAAAGCCAAGAAACTTCTAAATTCAAAATGGCGGCATTGATGTTTCCTCCAAACTCCTTCCCTCAGAACAGTTGAATTTGTCTTCCTTCTCCTCTGCCTCCAAACACTTTATGTATGAGAGTTTCTAGTGAAATAACCTTGTGTCTATCTTTGCACATGTCTAGAGACAAAATGTTCACATTTTGGTTACCAAGTGTATCCTCACAGAGCTACAAATGCATCCTGTAATGGCTAAAGTCAGGTTGTCTGTCTGGACATATATTTCCATTCCTTTCAACAGGCACACACCTCTCACATGTTGGTTTGTTTTTGTTTTTGTTTTTTTAAGAATTTATTTATTTATTTGACAGAGAGAGAGAAATCACAAGTAGGCAGAGAGGCAGGCAGAGTAAGAAGAAGAAGCAGGCTGCCTGCTGAGCAGAGAGCCTAATGCGGGTGGGGCTCGATCCCAGGACCCTGGGATCAGGACCTGAGCCGAAAGCAGGGGCTTAACCCACTGAGCCACCCAGGCACCCCATAACATGTTATTTTTAAAAATATACCTGTGTTGTGGTACTGGGGATAGTCAAAGTTGAGTAAAACTGTCCTCCAAGAACTTCCAGTCTAATATAGCTCGTCTTCTATTTTTCTTATTCTCTTCACAGAAATACCCTATAACAAGCACAGTCATGCAGAAGCCCCATATGAGAGTCAGGAAGAAATGGAGCTTTTTAGAGTAACATTCATGGTACCCAGCAGAGGAGCCTTATGTTAAAATAAATTTAAAAACTACTGAGACACGGTGAGTCCTTGTGATAGAAGCCTAAATACTCAGAATTAACTGCCTGAAAGAGATGGAAAGGGAGCAGTTTTTGACCAGCCTTTTCCAAGGCCATGACTGGGATACAGGGACATGTGGGCATATAAAGCCGGCATCGGGTATGGAGCGATGTTCCATCAGGAACGACACACTTGCTAATGCGTATTCATCTTTTTGAGCAACTAGCTTATAAATACAGAGCAAGAAAAGCATTTTATTTCCTTTCCTATGTTCAAGTTTATGAGCTTTGTAAAAATGCAACAAAACCACATCCAATAGCTGAGGTTCTCCTTTAAAGGGATCACGTATATATCGCATTATTGAAATATATATTTTTTAATATAAAAGTTTCCTGCTGAGTGTGTGTGGCAAGACTTGTGTTTGTCCGGGATTTACATTAAGCCTTCATGTCATAAAGCAAAAAGTGGATTTGTATATACCAACAGCACAGACATCCCTCCTTTTCATGTTGTATCTTTTTATATCTCCCACAGCTACAAGCTTTAAAAGGCAGTTTTAATCCCCCTTTGGTTGGGATCACCATCAAGCTACAGGACCGTCCTGACCATACCCACCATGGTGTTCATCAGCAGAAGAGCTTATAAATATCAGTGCATTTTCAGCTGCTGTGTCTAAGCAAGGAGGACCTGAAAATGCTTAGGTGTCCAGTCCAATTGCACCATACAACAGCATTCTGCGTCTCTGTCAATTATGATTTGGGAAAATAAATCCCTTCTAATTCTGAGCAGCTTCAGGAAAGCTATTTATTGTTAACAATTATTCTGGGGATCGAGAATATCTAGGCAGCTGCACTGTCCTCACATGCCTCTATTATGCGCCAGGATCTGTGACGTGGCTGCTACAATTGGGTTCTTAATATTGAGTCCCATTGAGTCCACTTTTTAGTTTGGGAGTTCTTGTATTCATAAGACTATTTTTTTTTTTTTTTAGCATGCATTCACTCACACCCAAACCTGAGTGTTTAATGGAGCCCAGGTGACTCTGTTAACTATCGTACTCATTAAATAGAATAATCCATAAATAAATAACACGAAAACAAGTCATTTTTACACTCAGATGCTTTTTTCCCCTAACCTCTTTCTCCCATTTCTGTTCATAGCTGCTGTTGAACATTACCCTGTCAACTCTTCAAGTATTTGACTACAAAATATGCTTGGTAAATAATGTAGGGAGATTAACTAAATGGCACATAATTACCGCAAATTTAGAGTCCTGTAAAAGAATATATTTTATCCATGATTAGAAGGCTTACAGACTTTCCAAATCCATTTTAATATATTTGACAGTAAGCCATGGGAAATTTTAAACAGCAGACAACGCTTATTCAGAATTCATAATAACTCGGCCTTAAATTATTGTATTATTAAAGACCGTAGCACACGAAGCAACTCATTTGTTTCCTTTTCCGGAACACACATTCTGCCTCCCAGCACTCGGGTACCACCCCCACCCCCACCTATAAACTTTCTTATGCCAGAAGCTGCGTGAAGTCAGAGTTTCAGTTGTTTTTCAAACTTTGCCACTCTAACAAGATATATGCAGTTCTGGTACACACTCAAACAGGTCAATTAAATAGAGCAATGAAGCAGTGCAGGAAACTCTAAATTTTTCCCTTTTTTTTTCCTCTGTACTTAATTGGTGTCAAGGAAGGCTGGTTGCACTATCTCTAGCAGGGGAAAATGTCCATGTAGTAATTGTCTCAACAGCTCTGAAATGTCACTTTAAAAAAATATATAAAAAATAAAAAATATATAAAAAAATATATATACCAAAAAAAACACAACAACAAACAGACAAACCCTTGATCTCCTCATAACAGGGCTGGGATCCTCAAAAATGATAAAGCAACTAGGGCGCCTGCTAAAAGCCTGAACTATTCATTTAAAAAAGAATCATCCAATGGACCAGAATTGATGAATATACTGTATCTTCAACCCCTCTTTTTGTCCCAAAATGTATGTTCATGTTGGAGCAGCAGACCTCATCCCTCTCCTACCCATGACTCCTTCCTGAACAGATGCTTTTACTAATAGTCTGTGGTAGTAATCACCCGGGGCTCTGCAGGCTTCCTCAGGCCATGGGGCTGTGCTCGGCCTCCACAAAGCGAAAGCCAGGCCTGCAGGAGAGCTGACATCCCAGGGGCAGCGCTCAACACGTAGAAGCGAATGAATCCACTTCCTTGCTCACTGGGTGATATGGCTCCGCAGGTGTCCCTGTGTCCACGTCGCAAAGAGCCCCAGCAAGTCAGAAGCTACCTGCTCACTCGTGCATCCTGTCCTTGGCTTCCTTCCCTTTCTTGCCTCGTTCTCCATTTCTCCTACCAGTACTTCTTGGACCATTCCTCAAAGAAACTATTTGCAGTCAGACCTATCTCAGTATTAGGGAAACTTCTTAGGGGTTCCCTATATGTGGGGAGAGCAAGAGTACGGATTCTGGAATCAAAATATCTGGGTTCACACTTTCCATCAGAGTAGCTGTGTGATTTGGAGAAATACATGTATTCTAGCTATGTTTTACATCAGTTTTCTCATATCACATGTAAATAAACCTAGAGTAGCACCAGGCACATAGCAAATATCAAACAATATTTAATATCAACTGCTTTTATTACTATTATGGGCTAACTATTAATATTGGGTTAACTGCTAGAAATAAAGTAAGCGAACAATGATAAGATAGATATCCTGAACTCCATCCTTAAGTTGCTCACAATCTAAAGGCAGACACACAAAAGAATAAAATTGATTAGAACTTTATAACAGTTGTATATCAAATATCATTTCCTGGGGTGCCTGGATCGATCAGAGGTTAAAGCCTCTGCCTTTGGCTCAGGTCATGATTCCAGGGTTCTGGGATGGAGCCCCGCATTGCGCTCTCTGCTCCACGGGGAGCCTGCTTTCCCCTCTCTCTCTGCCTGCCTCTCTGCCTCCTTGTGATCTCTGTCTGTCAAATAAATAAATTAAATCTTAAAAAAAAAAAAAATTTAAATATCATTTCCTTTTGTCTTCTGCAAATATTTGGATGAATTTCTCTTGACATGCACCTATGCTCATCTCAAAGGCTAGCTGAGTCTTAATAGGAGATTTGTTACTCAGGTAATACACTATAGAATCCTTAGAAAACCAACACTTCAAGAACCCCTGCTTTAAATTAAATTTAGTAACTGTAGATGCCCTGATTAATTTGGTTTACATATTTTATGTGTCAGATTGCCTTAAAATAAGGTGAGCCTGTATCGAAAGAAATGTTGTAAGCCCCTCCCGGAGCCTCTAGTCACGCCATGGTCTTCCATTCATCTGATAAGTAAAGATGGAGAAAAGAACACGAAGAAAACAAGGATGCTCTCTGTTGGATGGACTGCTGAGCTCATTCCATCATTCTATTCCATCAGAACATTTTCTTCATTTATTGCTGGAAACACGGAAAGACAGACCTCAGAGGAACTTTTCATGTTCGTATGGATAGCGCTGGTACAGGGTGACAAGAAAGAGACGGACAGAGAAGCAAGACTGCCCACCCCAACACAGATAAAGCGGTGTACCGGGCACTCCTCTGAATGTGCCCTATTTTCTCTTCTCTTGATTAGAGAGAAACATACCTCATGCAAAAATCTTAATGAGGACACTTGGCTATCCAATGGGTCAGGACCCAGTTGGCTTCACGCTGAACCCGTGCCTGGTTCTGGGATGGAGTCCAGTGTCAGATACCGTGTGGTACAGTCAGTGTATTGGGAGAAAAGTATAACTATCCCCTGGTCCAAATCCAGAAATGAGCCTGCCGATAGGAACACTAGCTCTAATTAGAAGGGAAAGCTGCTTGTTCCTCCTCTGTGCTGTTTCCTTCACTGCCTCCAATCACCTCAAATAACGATAACATTAATAATAAATTTTAAAAGAAGAAGATAAAGAAAAACAAAGGTTTTATGACCCTGGCTCTTATCAACACGTCAGAGTTGAGTGCCTGCAAGGCATCAGACACCAAAAAGGACAGGCAGGGCGTTTGCCCTTTATGAGATGTCTTTTTTTTTTTTTTTTTTCCTAGAGCATGTTTATAGACTGACTATAGCTGCCATGAACTCAGGGGTGTGACTGTCTCTATAGATCATCAGTCCCTTTAGTCCCTTTGAAAACATATGCATTTGAAGCTTTTCTTCCCTTTGAACGTGGAACGCTGATAAAAGAAATGGTGTTGTTGGTAACACACAGACCTGCCATTCTACAACTTGAAAGCCCACCTGCACTTTCAAGTTGAAACCTCAGTCCAGCCCCTGGGGGGGGGGGGGGAATAATAAATTAAAAAGAGCAGTTCTGTTCTGCTTTGAGAAAAATCTCAAGTTTCAAGAGTGAATAATTAGAGAAAATCACAGTTCTGCCTTGCTGCTTTTTCCATTTCTGGGTTCTCCTTGCAAGACCTTGACATTATTGGAAACCGTGGTCTATTCTTTCCTTCTACGATTATGCAATTCAAATTGTGGACACTCCCTCACGGCTGTGGCACACAAACCCCTGAGCGTGGCATCTGTGCCACGTGGCTCTAGAAACTCATGTTTAGGCCATTCATCCTCAATGCAAGCCAACACCCCCCCACTGCCACCACCACAGGCATCACAAGGTGACTTTGTTAGGACTCGGGAGAACTCACAAAATCGTTTTTTCTCCAAATTATGACAGTATTTATTTCTTACACTCCTCATTTTGAAAAATAATTAACTCATCTTGGATCCAGCCCAAACAGAACTGTTCAGTATTCACCGAACATACACCCTGCGCCCTACCCTCTGTGCTTCTACCGTTCCCTCCACTTCGAGTACTTGTCCCAAATATTCTTGATCTCGTTTCAGTAATTTTAATGTTTTGTCCTTCAAAATCCAAATCATCAGATTCTTTTGTTAAGATTTTATTTGAGAGAAAGAGAAAGCATGAGCAGGGCGGAGGATAGGGGCAGAGGCAGAGGGAGACTCCCCACTGAGCAAGGAGACTGATGCAGGGCTGAATCTCAGAACCCTGAGATCATGACCTGAGCCAAAAGCAGATGCTTAACCAATAGAGCCATCGAGGCGCCCCCCCATCTAGGTGCTCCCTTCTTATTCCAGGAAGCCCTCTTCATTTTTCCAGGTAATGGGATCTTTCCCTCCTTGCTAAACTCATGGCATTCTCTCTTTTCTTTCCTTTGCCTACTTGTCGAAGCTTCCCTGTTTGAGGAAGCTCAGTGACAGTATTCCGTGAAATACTTATACTGGGATCTGAAAACTAATATTTATTGTTACACTTGCTTATTAGAATATTTACTCTATGGGGAAGTTGTTTTCCTGTGATCACCTTTCTCAAGGTTGGGTATACAAAACCTCAATGACAAGCAGCTTGGTATCACCTTGATTAATGGAATATTCCATGGAATATGATGTATGCTTTTTGTTTGTTTATTGGTTGGTCTGTTGGTTTTGTTGTTTGCGTGTCTGTTTTCTTTCTGGTAGGACCGAAAACACTGTAATGTGCTACTGGGGCTCAGCATCACATCCATCTGGACCCCCTCTGATTTGAGTCATAGGGTTCAGTCATAGGAGTGTGAACGCTTCTGTGCAGGGTCTTAGTGCTGCCCCTCGAGGGCCAGCTGTGACTCTCTGTCTCCCCCACACAGCTTCTAGCATCTAGCTCAACCTGAGTGAAAGCAGAACCTGAAATTGTAGGACCATTAAAACCCTTGCGGACAAACCTCAAACAATGGGGGACAGGAGCCAATAGACAGATGCCTGAGCTTCTTACTCTCTGTCAGGTAATTCTGGGAGGTGTCTGTATTACTTGTCAAAGCCCCCTCTGGAAACAAGCCTTCATCTCCTACAGAAGCAGACTTGACAATGAAAATCTTACTGATGTTTCTCCTTCTTTGTCTCACTCTTCTCGAATCTTTCAGTCATGCTTAGGAGAATCAGTAATCGAATGAAATACCTGCATCCAATCCCCTGCGTGAGGGGAAGCCAAACTAGGAATGTAGACGTGGCCCTCGGAAACACACATCAGATCGGAATTCTGCTATTAGGCCAATCTGAAGCCCACGCCGTCCCCCTGCTGATAGTGGTATAATGATAATACCTGAGGTGTTGAAATATCACAATTACTGAGATCCTAACTCTCAGAAGAATGGCATATAGCACAGATAAAAAGACGAACATTAGTTTATGCAGCAGTTTTAGCATTTGAACAGTGTGGGTGCATTAGCAATTTTAAGAATAGTGGAGATGGCTGGTTTTCAACACCTTACAGAAAAGAAGTGGCAGATTCCTTCAGACAGCTATAGCCTCGGGGCATGTTTTGAAAGCATGACGTCTTCTTGGCAACATTAAAAAAAACACACACAAAAAAAACCCAAAAATGTTTCCTGCAGCTGGAGAACTGCTGATTTTAAAAATCATGCCAGGTGTGGGGCACCTGGGTGGCTCCGTTGGTGAAGCATCCAGCTCTTGATTTCAGCTTGGGTCAGGATCCCAGGGTCATGAAATTGAGCCCCTGTACCGAGCTCCCTGCTGGACATGGACCCTGTTTAAGAGTCCTCTCCCTCTCTGCCCTTCCCTGCTTTCCCTCTGCCTCCCTATCTCTCAGATAAATTAATTAATTCAATAAAATCCTGCCAGGTAATAATGCAGTCCTGGGCCTAATATTTTTTCTGCCGTGGATCCAGTGGGTTTGTGGACTCATCAAGGGAACGTTTCCCTGGTTCATTATATTGTTCATCAACCTGATGTGGAAGAAAAAAATGGACTTAAGTAAGGAGTCCATAGACTCCATCCCCCCGCTGCATCAAGGACCTGGAAGAAACAACTTTGGAAGACAGAAAAGGAAAGGTGAAGGGAATGGGCATATGGATGGATCCAAAGATGTGGGACAGAGTATGCCAATCTTTCTGTCTTCATTCTGTCCAACAGAGAACTTCAGTGGTGGACAAGGCATTAAAGAATCAGTGGATTAAATAGCTCATCCAGTGAATGTCGGGCAGCTCTTGTCCTCGACCATTCCAGAGCTCATGCAATAGGGCTATGGATGAAAGGAGCAGCCATGGTGGCGGGCAAGGGAGCTCTACAAGGGCTCTCTCGTCAAAGCTGATCTACCCACGGCTGCTGATAAATGCCCAACCTGTAAACAACGGTAACAGAAACCATGTGCTTAATATGGGACTATCACTCAAGAAGATCAGACAGCAACGGTAACAGAAACCATGTGCTTAATGTGGGACTATCACTCAAGAAGATCAGACAGTCTCTTGGTAGCAAGTTGATTTTACTGAATTCATTCAACCCTAAAGAAGCAGTGATTCTTCCCTATTAAAAAGGAGAATTACTGGAGCACCTGGCTGGCTCCACTGAATAGGATGGGACTCTAGATCTTGGAGCCATGAGTTTGAGTCCCACAATGGGTGTAGAGCTTCCTTACAAATAAATAAATAAACTTAAAATTATAACTAATTCATATATGGTTTGGCAATCCATCCCACACTATTCCTGCCAGCCCCATTATCTGAGGGCTTATAGATTAACCTAATTTAGTGACATGAATCCAATAAAATATTGCTTTGGGTTAAGGGACTCATTTTAAAGCAAGCGAGATGTAACAATGGACTCATGACTAGAGAATTAACTCTTCCCACTATGTACTTTTATCAGCTCAAAGCAGATGTCCTGATAGAATTTTAGTAAATTATTAAATGCTCAGCTAAGGCACCAGCTTATAGATGGCACATTATGGGGTAGAAGTAGTCCTCAAGGATGCTGTATATGCTCTATACTAATGGCAGAACCATAGCTAGACTACATCAGACTGGAAACTTCAAGATGGGTATATAATTGGCTCTTCTTTTCATTACTCTTCGAAACCAATTATAGAATTTGTGCTTTCTGGCACCACAATGTTCAACTTTGCTGGATTAAAATTCTAGTTTTCTGGCAAAGAATATTTCCAGTGAGAAACACAGTGAGAATTCGATTGAACCCAAAGTTACAAATACTGCCAGAGCCCCTGGGGCTCTACACTCAGGTAGGACAGAAAGCAAAGAAACATTGGGGTTATCAACCCTGCATATCATGAGAAGCTGATACTGCTGTTATATCCTAGACAGGAGAACTTACTAAAATATATTTTCAGGCTTTATGTTTGGTTTTAACAGTGGGTAGGAAATTAAAACAAACATAGTCTGACAAGTGCAAAAGAATCGAGAGATTATCTCTCAAGGATGAAGGATTGGTCCTCATAGCATGTAAGCAACCCCTATGGGCTGATTTTCTCCTTGGAGGTGAGGGAAATGTAGAAGGTGGTGAAGTGAGCATTAATTTCAACTTTCGGAACCGAGCAACAGCAAAACTTTCAGCACGCTCAATTAAATTCCTTGCGTTTCTTTTTTTTCTCTCTCTCTCTTTCTTTTTATTTTTCTTTTCATTTCCTTTTCTTTCCCTTTCTTTTCTTTTCTCCTCTTAGAGGTCCTTGCCATATTCAGCTCTCCTTGCCAATACAGCAACTCAAGAGCAAAACTTCATAGCATGCCTCCACTGGAATGTCTGTCTTCCCTGCCTCACGGCTTTCACTCTCACTGCTGCATCCTGGAATTACTCTCCAAAGAAACCACCCCAAAACAAGTCTTTTTTTTAAGATTTTATTTATTTATTTGACAGAGAAATCACAAGTAGGCAGAGAGGCAGGCAGAGAGAAAGAGAGGGAAGCAGGCTCCCTGCCGAGTAGAGAGCCCAATGCGGGGCTTGATCCCAGGACCCTGAGAACATGACCTGAGCTGAAGGCAGAGGCTTAACCCACTGAGCCACCCAGGCGCCCCCCAAACCAAGTCTTGATCTCAGGCTCTGCTCTCGGTAGCATCTCAACCAAGGCAAAGATGTTCACATTTGAAAGGTACATATATTTTGAAATAGGACACACATATTATGTGATTTCAAAATAAAATTTTCTTTCTGGAAAATCTATTGTGCTTATGGCCGATTGCCTCTAAGACTTAAAATTTCAAATTATTTATCTGTTTCTTGGAGATGTAATGCTCCAGCCTTTTGGCAGCTTTACAGCACAGGAATGTCCTTCTCAGGGACTAGGGAGACATCCCTTTGAAATATAATCATCAAGGAAGATAGCATCCCTATCTCGGAGTCTCTGGGGGGAGAGGGACCAAATTGCTAAAGGTATTTTGTTATAAAAGTCCCTGCTGTCATGAAGATGGGTGGAAGTCTACTTTTCCTTTGGGTGAGGACAATCAGCAAACACAAATGGCCTGAAATTTTTCCCACCCTAGTTCTTAAAAACTCTCCATCTTTCTGTTTCAGCAAAGTTGGGTTCAGACTGTGACCGGGTCTCTCTCTCCTCTTGCAACAGTCTTGAGTAAGTCTTTGGGCCTGTTCAACTTTGCTCAGTGCGGTTTTTGCTTTGAGCTCCGAGAATCTCCCAGGACACAAACGTCCTCTCTTCTGTCATTGAATCTTTTTGGGGAACTGTAAGAATCAGGTTAGCAAATGGAATTCTCTTGAGGGTAGGCTCTACCATAAATTGACTTCTACAAGACCCAGGAAAAAGGGGGACACCGTTATGTTCACTATGTTTGCTAAATAGTAGTAATGTTAGGTCTGACTACCACCATCTCTCTCCTGGATTACTGCCTGAAACTTTCAGCTCTCCCAAGCATCAGCCTTTCTAGAACAAGAGTCACATCTCTGCAAACAACACTCTGATGTCCCCATACCCCTTGCTCTTAAAGTTCAAATTTGACAAGATTCGCATGATTTTGCATAATCTTGCCTTCTTAGCTTCTTCACTAATCATGCTCATTCTTAAAATATGTGCTTCGCTCAAGAAAGCAGTGGCACCAATTCCTTGTCTAAGCCCCTATTGCTCTTTCCATATTGAAAACCTTCCCTTTCCAGTCTTCGTTTGAGTCTCATCCTTGAGGTCTGAATAAAGACATTACTTCCTTTGAGAAGTCTTTGGAATGGTAAGTCTGAGTTCAATGTCCCCGATGTATCATTATACTCCCCTATATACCTGCTTGCCTCCCACTTCCTCCGCTCTTCCTCCAAACTGTGAGGATCACCGTTCCCAGCCTACGTAGGCATGAAATAAATAGCTGCCACACGAATGATTAAAATATTTATCCCCTTATCATATTCATATGCTACCCGGACTGACTATTACTTTATTAAAAATAACAAAGGGGAGATGGGCATCTGGGTGGTTCAGTGGATTAAAGCCTCTGCCTTCGGCTCTAGTCATGATCTCAGGGTCCTGGGATTAAGCCCCACATCGGGCTCTCTGCTCAGCGGGGAGCCTGCTTCCTCTTCTCTCTCTCTGCCTGTCTCTCTGCCTACTTGTGTTCTCTCTCTATATATATCAAATAAATAAAAAATAAATAAAATCTTAAAAAAATAACAAAGGGGATTATAAGAAGCTTTATTTTAGAAAATGTATTTCTGGTCTAAAGGAAACTTAAGAATTTCAGAAGGCCTTATTTTTGTTCCATGATTGTGCCTTTCAAGAAATTACCACAACATGAGCATTCACTTTCTGGTCTCTGATTAATGTCTTTTCTCTTCATAGAGGAAAATATGTTTCTCAAAGGATAAATCACCCAATGAAGCAGGGTGATAGCCAAGGCTCTGAAAATCATAACAGCCATCTATTAAGGTCAAGAGTCATAAAAATGACTTCCATGGTACACACATATACCTAATTTCTTCATTCAACACCATGAGGTTAAGATTATCATTCCCATTATACAGATGAAAAAATGAGGCTTGAAGATCCATGAAGCATGGCCCTTAGTCAACTAGCTGCTCTGGCAATGGTCCCCCATCTTGTGGTTTCTGCCTACTGGTGACTTATTCTGCACACTGGAGTTGTAACTCAGCTTACCCCTCTTCTTCAATCTATATTCTACATGTCCGTGGTCAGTTCACAAGCAAGCTACACTTCCCAACCCTTAGGTTACCTGCTCTCAGCATTTAATGTATACCCCCATAAGGATATAGTTTGAGAGGTCTGTGGCTCTCCATCCTGACAATTGGAGGGTTTCACATATCTGCCACAAGAAGCAAAGGCAAGCCACTCGACAGGCTGAAAGTGGCTCCAAATAGCGTCCTTCTGCTTCGTGTCAGATCACATATTCATACATGAATATGTATGATCCCAGTGTTGGGATCTTTGGAATGGCCGGGACCAAATTACTGCCCATAAACATGTTATTCACAACAACAATAGGTACTTATAGAAAGATAAGAAAAAACATATGTGTGAGAGAATTAACTCTGTGGAAGCAAGTCTCATTATGGATGTCATTATATTGCCTTTTATTTAATAGTAATTGCTCCCCTGGTGCAGGGTAAAGGCTGAGGAACCACCATACCACACTAGGCTACAAGGGTATTCTACTTTTCCACAAATGAGTGTATACATGTATACATGTAGGTATGTATACATGTGTATGCATATACAGTCAGAAGAACCAGATATGGCCAAGGCTCAGGTAAATTAACAATCCACAATTCATCTCTTTTTAAAGCTGTATTGAAATACAATTGATTTTTTTTTTAAGATTTTATTTATTTATTTGACAGAGAGAGATCACAAGCAGACAGAGAGGCAGGCAGAGGGAAAGGAGGAAGCAGGCTCCCTGCGGAGCAGAGAGCCTGATGCGGGGCTCGATCCCAGGAACCTGGGATCATGACCTGAGCCGAAGGCAGAGGCTTTATTTAACCCACTGAGCCACCGAGACGCCCCGACAACTGATATTTTTTAAATTGCAAACATTCAGTGTGTACACATTGGTGAATTGGAATATAACGCAGAGAACTGCGATACCATCTCTGCAGTCAGTGTAATAAACATACCTATTACCTCCCAAAAATGTTCTTGTGCTTTTTTGTGTCTATGTGGGTTAAGAACAGTTAATATAAAATCTATCCTTTTCACATATTTTAAAGTGCACAAGGCCAGAGGCCCCTGGGTGGCTCAGTCGGTTAAACTTCTGGCTCTTGGTTTTGGCTCCAGTCACCACCTCAGGGTCATGAGATAGAGCCCCAGGATGGGCCCCGTCCTCAGTGGGGGTTTTTTCTCCCTCCCCCTACTCCTTCCTCTGCTCATGCTCGCTCTCTCTCTCTCTCAAATAAATATACAAATAAATACAATATTTTTAAAATAAAAGAAAATGAACTGCTCGAGACCATATTGTTAACTACAGGCACTATGTCATACAGCAGAGATCTAGAATTTACTCATCTTTCATGACTAAAACGTCACTATCACTGAGCAACAATTCTCCATATCCCTCTCCCCCAAGCCCTAGAAAATACTATTCCTTTCTCTGTTCCTGTTTAGATACTTAATATAAATATAATCAGGTAGTATTTGTCCTAAGATTGGTTTATTTCATTTGACAGAATATCCTCCGGGTTTATCCATGTTGTCACAATGGTGAGAAATCTTCCTTTTTTAAGGACAAAGACTATTCCATTGTATGTATACATAACTCTTTCTTTATTCCTTCATCTGTTGATGGACATTTAGGCTACTTCTAGATCTTGGCTATAATGAATAACACTGCAATAAACACAGGGTGCAGATATCTCTTCAAGATCCTGATTTCTATTTTTTTGGCTATATGCCCAGAAGTAGGATTGCTGGATCCTATGGTAGTTCTATTTTTAATTTTTTGAAGACCCTCCATACTGATTTCCATAGTGGCTGCACCCGATATACATTCCCACAAACAGAAAATAAAGATTTCAGTTTCTCTACATCCTATCCAACACCTGTTATTCTTTTTTTTTTTTTTTTTAATAATAGCCATCCTAATAGGTCTGAGGCAGAATCTCATTATAGTTTTGATCTTTATTTTCCTTATGATTAGCTATATTGAAAACCTTTTCAAAAATCTGATGGCTATTTATATGTCTTCGCTAGGGAAATGTCTATTCTTTTGCTGACTTTTAATTAGGTTATTTGTGGCCTTTGTTTTGGTTTTGCTTTGCTATTGAGTTCTAGGGGATTCTTATATATTTTGGACATTAACCCCCATAAAAAAGATGATTTACAAATATTTTCTCCCATTAATAAGTTGCCTTTTCATTCTGTTGATTGTTTCCTTTGCCATGCACAGGTTTTTAGTTCGACATAATCCCCTCTATCTTTTTTGCTTTTGTTCCCTGTGTTTTTGGTGTCAAATATGAGAAATTATGGCCAAGACCAACATCTAGAAGATTGTTCCCTGTGTTTTCACACAATTTCACTTCTTAAAGGATTTTTTTTTAAGATTTTATTTATTTATTTGACAGAGATCACAAGGAGGCAGAGAAGCAGGCAGAGAGAGAGAGGGGGAAGCAGGCTTCCTGCTGAGCAGAGAGCCTGATGTGGGGCTTGATCCCAGGACCCTGAGATCATGACCTGAGCCGAAGGCAGAGGCTTTAACCCACTGAGCCACCCAGGCGCCCCCACACAATTTCACTTCTTATGTTTAAGTTTTCAATCCATTTCGAGTTGATATTTCCACCCTAAAATGTCTTTGATGGTTTTCTACTTTGTCTTACATTTATATCCCCTTCGCTCCCTTGTCCTTGCTTCCCACAAATTTGTGTTATATGCAAATTTTCTTGAAAATTAATAATATTCTTCTACATCATTTATTGGGTTCTCAGTGTGTGTTGGGCACTCTGATAAATATTATATATAGGAAATAAATATTATATATAAGTATATTATCTGTGTAAGTACAGATATTCTATATGTGATCTATATATGTACATTTCTACTTAAATCCTCCACAACCCTAGTTGATGTCAATAAAGCCCTCACCTTACAGAAAAGGAAACTGAGGCTTAAGAAGTTTGGAAAATTTGATTACAGAATATAACTAAGTAAATATTAGAGAAGGGTTTAGAACTTAGACTCTCTTCAACATTCATGCTATACTACTACCAGGGTCTTGCTATAAAATAAACAAATTCTGGGGACACTAGGTGGCTCAGCAGTTAAGTGTCTACCTTCAGCTCAGGTCATGATTTCAGGGTCCTGGGATTGAGCTCTGCATTGTTGAGCTCCCTGCTTAACCAGGAGTCTGCTTCTCCCTCTCCCTCCCATTTGTGCTCCCCCTCTCTCTCTCATTCTCTCAGTCTTTCTGTCTCAAATAAATAAATAAAATCCAAAAAAAAAAAAAACAAAAGAAAGGAAACAAAGTCTGGCTGGGGTATTAGTGATTACAAATATGGGTTTTTCTAACAAACTAGGATTCCATTTTAATAAATCATAATGAATTTCCCTCCAAAAAATGTATTTATTTATTTTTTAAAAGATTTTATTTATTTATTTGACACAGAGAGAGAACACAAGTAGGCAGAGAAGCAGGCACGGCAGGAGGTTTTGGCGGAGGAGAAGCAGGCTCCCTGCTGAGCAGAGAGCCCAATGTGGGGATCATGACCCAAGCCGAAGGCCGAGGCTTAACCCACTGAGCCACCCAGGTGCCCCAAGAAATGTATTTACATTGGTGAAAATTTAGACACTGTAGTAGTAGAGGCAGGAACCCTGTCTGGTTTCTTTCAACATAATGCTAAGCACACCAATGCCTCTGTGTATGATGGAAGTCTAAAGATCGAGTTGGGTGTCTCCAAGCACCTACCCCCAGAGCTGGATCTGGAATTAGAACCGTTACTTAGATCTCAGTTCAGTGCAGATAATGCCCAACAACAAACTGCATCTTTCTTTCAGAAAAGGCTTCAGTAAACGTAGCACAATGTGCCAAGTGCTGGGTGAGGGGTCTTGGAGAATGAACACACACACACAATTACTCGGGGGAAGATGAAATGTCTAAATACGTAAGTGTTGCCCAATATTGAAAGTAAAAATGTTACCCAAGTAAAATTACAGAGCAGGGAACATTCAGGGAAAAGTAGCACGACTTTTGAAGTCACGTTTATAGTCAGTGAGGTGCTACTTTTAGAGTTATACCTACATTTTACGTAAAGTGAAACCTGTTACTCAATCTCATTATGCTATTTCCCTATTTATAAATTGGAGATAAAATTCATTCTTTATGTTGGAAATATCTATTAAAATCATTATATATATATCTACTATACCTATAGTATATATGCATATACTACACACACACACACACATACATACATACATGCATATAAAATCTAGCATGGCCCATGAAATAAACAATGCTTTCTTTCCAATTGAAGTATAAAGGGAAGAGGCTATGGAGAAATAACAGGTTAAGGAGCTTGAAAAGATAGGGAAAATTTGTTAGAGCTGCTGTCTGTTATGTGAGAAAAGGGAGGGAGGCTGGATCTAGGCAAAGTGAAAATCATAACGTAAGAAAACACTGAGGGGCACCCGGGTGGCTCAGTGGGTTAAGCCTCTGCCTTCAGCTCAGGTCGTGATCCCAGGGTCTTGGGATCGAGCCCCTTATCGGGCTCTCTGCTCGGTGGGGAGCCTGCTTCCTCCTCTCTCTCTCTCTCTCTGCCTGCCTCTCTGACTACTTGTGATCTCTCTGTCAAATTAATAAATAAAATATATATTTTTAAAAAGTGAAGTTTAGAACCAGATAAGGGAAGACCCTGGCACTATCTGAAGGAGTTTAGAAATACTTTATGTGTCTAACATGAAGGACTACTGATGGAGCACAGGGATGTCACTGTGTCCTGATCATGCATTTGCTACAAGAAAACTAGAAGAAAAGCAGTCCTAAGGACTGATCAAAAGAGGAAATAGGTGGTACACCAGGAGATCATAAAATCATCCAGAGCCATGTTCCAGGGAAAACTATTGAATGACAAAATTTGGGCAATGACCGTGTAGATGAGGTCACTAGGATGGTACTAGATAGTGGTTAGCAACAGTACTGAGGTCAGATCAAATATGACACAGGCATTTTAACATCAATATTAGGAACACAGTGGTATCATTAGCAAAAATAACTGGTTGGAGTATACTATAAGGTTTAGAGAAATGATCAGTTTCTGGGTGTGAGCTTTCAAGTTCCAGAGGAATTTATAAACATACATCTACAAAAGGAAAGCAGGAAGAAATACAATCCTTAGGGAGAGGGGCTGAACCTCTCAAAACATTAGATCCCATTTACCTCTGATAAAAGATAGTTGGAAGAAAAGCAGGCAGGGACAAGGGCCCCTCCTCCTCAACGTGCCCTCCCCCCACCTTAAATGGAGCACCATTAAAAGGATTTTACATTGCCCTGGAAGGAGCCCTCCACCCTTTGCCACATATTAGATAGATGATAAAAACCTAATCAGGTGACAGGTGCATGGGGGTTAATCAGATTAAATCAGCCAGCCAAAAAGCCCGTAAAAACTTCTAGACTTAGAAACTCTTCTGGTGGCATACCTCTCGGGTCCCATCACTCTTTGGGAGCTTACTACGATCACTCAATAAATTCTGCTTAACTATCACTCAATAAGCCTTGCTTTGCTGCCTACCACACTGCCTGGTCTACCTCTTCATTCTTCGAAGCGATGTGACAAAACCTTCGTGTGCCCAAGAACCTTGGGCACTGAAGGAAAAGAAATCCTTCAACACACAGAGGTTGGAATGAAAGTCGTGGGGATTAAGTGAGGGGATAATAGAAATAAATTTACTTAAGGGCAGGTCCACAGAGTCTACATTTGAAGTACAGAAGGAGAAAATATTTTAGATTGAGAGTAATTTTAGAAGCAGAATGAATAACAGAAGATAAAATATCATAGAAGCCAGAGTAAGGTAGTTAGTTACAGAAGAGATTTTCAAAATTGGAAAGGAAACAAAACCCGTGAGGAGCCAAGTGGTCACTGTCTTTGTTGGTGACAATTTCATAGAAAGAGAACTATTATGGACTAGTAATATGGAAGCCAAATTATAGAATGTAGGAATAAGTGTGTGGAGAGTAGAGGAAAGTAATTAGTATAGAACAGTAGTTTCCAACCAGAAGAAATTTTGCTCCCAGGGGACATTTGGCAGTATCTGAAGACATATTTGGTTGTCACGGTGGAAGTAGAGGGGCTGTTATATTTAGTGGATAGAAGCCGAGGATGCAAGTAATAATCCTACAAAGCACAGGGCTTTGTATCTTACTATACAACAAACTGTCCCGTCCAAATGTTACTAGTGCTGAGTGTAAGAAACACATGCATAGAATGAGAAGCTTGTTGGGAATTTGAGAGAACAAGACCAAAGATGTTTGCTTTCATGCCATGAGGTAGTATTTGCAGATATAGGTAAAGTAGACATTGGAGAGGGAACTAAATGTTCAGTTGAAAGAAGGTTTTACTGCTAGAACAGTACATCAGTGAGGTGGATAGGAGATCAAACCAAGGACAGGAGTTGAGGACTCTCCCTTCTGGAGTTTCACTATCTTGTATGCCCACTCAAGCAATTCTTCAACCACATCTCTTGGCCTACTTCCTTGACTACCATTTTCCTCTTGTCCCCATTTTCTTCTCATTCAGCTTACAGTCTATACTCATCATTATAAGCACTCTTGCAAATGACTACAACTTCTTGGATCTTCACCTTTTCTATTTCATTCACCTATAATACCACCAATTATTAGTAAAACCATAATGGCCCCACTTTTGGTTTATAATGTCAAATCTTAAAATGGACTTGAAACATTATTTAAAACCTCTTCAGCAGCATGCTGACACCTCCAGTTTCCTAAATCAGTATTTCTTGTGTCTTTCTTACCTCTTTAAACTTTGTCTGCCCTTTCCCTTATTCAGTTAGCTCATTTTAGGGAACCAGTTGAAAAAGGTTCTCCTACTTCTCCCTCATCTTGCCCCTCCTCCCCTTTCCCTTATTCAATGTCAGCTGCTGACATAGACTCAAACTTCTCTTAGAAAACAGAAACCAAAAGAACTCCCTCAATTTCTACCACCTAGTCTTACACCTAGCTGCATCTACTTTGAAATCTCTGCCTCTCCTCCATTTGTAACAAAATAAATATGTTGCTCTTATCAAAGAGAGACCCCATATACTCTTTATCTCTCCCCCCTCTCTTCTCTTCCCTTTCCTCTTCTCCTTTTCCTTCTCTTCTTCTCTACAACCTCTCTCCCTTCGCCCTTGCTCACTTGCACACTCTCTCTCCACTCAAATACAAGTTTCTTCCTTGTTTTCCACATAATCACTTTTACTCTCGATTGAAATATTCTCATCAAGGTATTTATATACAAGAGTACATCTTATATTTTTCTATAGAAAGTATTTGGCCTACATAGCCCTTCCTTTACTGCCCTACTACTTCTCTTCTCCCCTGAAAACCAAAGTGAATGAATTTTCTATAGTCAAAGTCTACACCATCTCGCCGGTTCTATTCAACCCACACCAAAAAGCTTCATGACCACCATTCTACTTGAGCTGTTTCAGTCAAGATCGATAATCATTTCCATTTTACCCAGTTCAATGGTCCTCAAATATTATCTTACTGTATAGTGTGATTATGTAATGACATTAGCCATTACTCCTTGAAATATGTTCTACTGAGCTTCAGAACATCATACTAACCTCTACCCTCAGACCATTCCAACTTGGTCTTTCTGTTTCAATCATCTACCTCTGCTCAATTTCTAAATATTTTGTCTTCTATTCTATTTGCTTCTTTGTCAATACACTCTCTATTTCTCGTTGGCCAATCTCATTCAGCCAAACACAGCGTGCATACCACCGTAGCTCAAATCTATACTTTCCATTTCTGAGCACTTAACTGAGCTCAAAACTTAATCTTACTGATTGTTTGACACCTCCTTTTAGATAGTTAGTAGGTATCTCAGAATTATAATGCCCGAAATCAAGCTATACATTTCAGCACTATCAAATGTGTCTCTCCTGTCTTTCATATCTCAGAAAAAGGCATCAATATAAAGAACCATTCTTTATGTTTGTTTCTCACCTCTCTCATCTAAGGCATCAGTGAATTCCATCAGTACTGCACCCAACACACATCTTGAGCCTCTCTACCTTCATTACTAATATGCTAGACCATTCCAATTTTTTTTTTGTCTCATGGACTATTTCCATAAACTTATAATTAATTCTCTGTACCCTGTCCTGCATGATAACAACACAGTCTTCTTCAGAAATTAAGAATAAGCTTTGAGATTTAAATCCAATAATTTCATTATCTTGACAAAGCCCTTCATTGGCTTCCCACTGTCTTGTAATCAAATCCAAACTCCTTAGCACAGTCTTAAAAGATCTCTAGGCCCCTGCCCTCCTCTCCAAACCTTTTTCCTCTCCCATCCTTTTCCCCCTCATCTTACTCTTATTCTTTGATTCTTATGCTTATAACTTTGGTTTTGCCCACCAAAACAAGCTAGGCTTAAGGTCTTTAAGCTTAATGATTTAACTCTCTAGAATATTCAGTCTCAATATCATTGCATGCTGGTTCTCTAACATATTAGCTCAAGTGTCACTTTCCTAATAACTGTCTATGAAGGAACACAACACATACACACACACATTCTCTATCATGGTATAAGTTATTTTCTTCAAAATGCTTATCATTATCTAGAATTACCTTATTCAGTTATTTGTTTTTTTAACAGAATGTGTTTTTTTACCATTATAATCCAATCTCTACAAAAACAAGGACCTTGTCTTTCTTATTCCTTGTATCCAAAGAACCTAGAGCACTATCTAACACACTGGTATTGAGGACATATTATCATAATCAATAAATTGCATTTTAAAAAATTAACAAAAAATGAATAAAAATTATTTTTCTCTTAATTGAAGGTGAGGTGACAGGATTTTTTTTTTAGCAAGATTGAAAAAAAGTTGTCAACCTGCAGATTATTTTACCTCTAGCTTGGAACTGCGTCCTATTCAGGACACAGTCTATCAGTCACGATGTGCAACTTATGATGGGTGCTTACTAATTATATCCTTAAGAAACTCAGAAACCAGGGGCGAGAAGTCAGGGTTGAAACAAGAGCACTAAGGCCTCAAGAACAAGTGTCATGGATAATTTAAGAGACCTCTTGTGGTTGAGGTTAGACATCACAGATTTGCAATAAAATCCCAGCACCAGGTCACCCGTCCAAGGATGCTCTGCTCTCTCCAAACAATACCAGCGTAACTTACATAAGGGAGTTCTTAATAAGAAACCACAGCTTAAGAAAATTAAATATTAACAGATTTACTTTCTCCATTAACAGTCTATTGTTCCCTGAGCACCATTTAAAAAGTCTTCAAATTAAACAGAACCATCTTTGTCTCTGGAGCCAATCTCAGCCTGGTAATCATTTTCCAGGTGTAGGACTGGAGGCCTCGGTGAGGTGTCTATGCGTATCAGCATCAAGCGTGGTTCCCACATATATCCACACAAGAGTTGACAGTAATTGGCATGTGGGGATGAAGCTTTGGCCCTAAGGACTGAATAACCCCTGGTCAAACATGTACCTGCCAGAAAAAATTGAGGCCTAACTGCAAAAATTAGAAAACAGAAAGCATCTTTTGTCCCTTTCAGGATTTCTGAAAATGGAGACTTCCTATCTGTTGGCAAAGTTACCCCCAGTATTCTCAATTCTTTGGACATCAAAGAGCACTGAACTGAGTAGAACAGGCTCCTGAAACATTATGTTTGTCATCTTTCTGCATTTTTTACCCAGAGGCTTAAACACACAACCAGACACATACACATACACACACACACACACACACACACACACACACATGCATCCCATTTGGGTGACTGCTCTGACATTGTCCTCATTTTCCTCTATAATTTGGGGAGTTCAAAGGAAATAGCAGATACATTGTGTTCCCTAGTTATGATGGAATTTGTTCCCCAGGGAAAGGGCTAGAAATCAATACCATAAGGCATACCACTCAGATTCTCCAGTGTAGAGAATTTTAAGAAAATTAGCTATAATGTAGGACAAAATGGGGAAGAAACAAAGCCTCTAGGATCAATCCAAATCAAATATGGTAAATCCAGTGTAGGCATCAGACAAGTATCCAGGCCTAAAGAAGCATGATTGAGAACACAGTGGAGTGAGAAACTGTATAATAAAGATTGTAGAAGTGCTAGAGTCTAGTCATTCAACCCAATGTCTCTGCTGGAAAATACCATAGAGAACAATAAAGCAGGACCAGACCTAAATATTACAGACCCTAAATATTACAGCCTCCATGGAAAAGGCAGATCAAATGGGGTTTAGTGCACCTATACCACCTTTCTGTGTATCTTGTCCTTCATGGAAAAATATGTCTGGGATAAAAAAAGGAACAGAAAAGAAACAATTCTGCCATAATAGTAACAGACAGGTTATCTGTCCATCTGCAAAGGCATAACAAGATGGCGCCCTACATTGATCTGACTAGTTCATACCCACTTCCATACAACAGTCTTCCAGAGTGGCTGGGAGGCTATTCAGCTAGCTGTGGGAGGCCCAAAGAGAGAAATTCATTATTAAGATGACAAGTTAGAGAAGAAGATCATGAGGTCACCCCCAAGCACTGAAGCGGTCTTCCAATGAATGCTTTGCTGACTATTAGAAATAACTATAACTGTCTCCGCTTCTCTGGAAGAATCTTTTTTTTTTTTTTTTAAACATCCCTTAATAGGTGTTCCTGAACTAGGATGAACAACTTTTCCAAAACAGGAGTTGATCTAGAGTCATTTAATCAATAGATTCATAATTAACCCACACGTTGTGTAAAGCACTATACCACACGCTGGGGATGCAGCAGGGAAGGGCAAGTCCGATAAACTTTCCCAGTGGAATTCTACAGAGAAAATGCAGCAAGTAAACAGGGAGTTACAATGTGAAATGACACGAAGGCAGCAGACAGCAGGGAGTTTCCTAAAGCAAGTGGTGTCTGCACAGACTCCTGAAACGTGATAGGAGTCAGCTGCGTGCAGAAAAAAATGGGAGAAATGGTGTTCTGTGCAGAAGAAAGAACATGTGCAAAGCCTCAGAAACAAAACAGAAATATGAAACATTTGAGGGATGGAAAGAAGGTTAGTAAGGCTGATCTGTGGCATGTAAGGTGGTTGTGGGGAGAGAAATGGAGAGAGAGATGGGAGAGGTAAGCAGACTGAGATCATGCAGAGCTCCAGAGGCCTCTTCAAGGAGTTGATCACAGGGCCCTTTTCCTACTCTGAGTTCTTTCAGTATTTGCTAATGGTGCCAAGACCTTGGCACTTGATTCATTCTCCGGTATTGTTACCTGTCTGTGTGTGTGTGTGTGTGTGTGTGTGTGTGTGTGTACATGTCTCCAGCGAATATATGAGCACCCAGAGGAAAACAATCAGCATTTCACTTCTTTAAGGATCTTTGGATGCCCTCCAAGTAAGAGTTTGATCAATAATTCTAATTGATTGGTTAATACAATGAATGTTTCATGACATTGAACTCATGACTGAGAGCCAGGTGGATCAAGTCTCCATTCGGATTAAACCAGTAATGCTTGGGAGGGAGTGTCCACAAGAAGAGATAAAATAATAAAAAGAGCAAGCAAAGTTCCAAGGAGAAATATGACACCATATATAATTAAATGTGAACAAATGAAGTTGTTAATATCTTTAGCCCTTCCCATGTGCTACTCAGTGCTCTATGTTCCTTCAATGTATTCCTTCACTTCTTCTGAAAATAACCCGGGGGTTATTATTCCCATCTTCCAGACAGGGAAAGAAAGGCACAGAGAAAGTAAGCAGCTCACCCACAGTGACGAATATTCAGCCCTAAAACTGGGACCCAAAAGCAAGCATTCTAACTCTCCACTACACTTCGTCTCTGGGCAACACCGGATCATATTATAGACACACACACACCACCTAGAAATAAGCATGGACAACTGTACACTAAAACATTAATCATGTCTTGCAGCCATCCAAAAAAAAATGAGATCTTGCCATTTGCAAGGACATGGATGGAACTAGAGGGTATAATGCTAAGCGAAATAAGTCAATCGGAGAAAGACAATTATCATATGATCTCACCGATATGTGGAACTTGAGAAACAAGGCAGAGGATCATAAGGGAAGAGAGGAAAAAAATGAAATAAGACAAAACCAGAGAGGGAGACAAGATTTACAAGACTCTTAATCTTGGGAAACAAATTGAGGATTGTTGGAGGGGAGTTCAGCAGGAGAGATGATGTAACTGGGTGATGGATATTTAGGAGGGTATGTGTTATAATGAGCAGTGGTATTATATAAGACTGATGAATCACAGACCCATACCCCTGAAACAAATAATACAATATATACTAATTAACTGAATTTAAATTTAAAATAAGAAAAAACCGGGGCACCTGGGTGGCTCAGTGGGTTAAGCCTCTGCTTTCGGCTCAGGTCATGATCCCAGGGTCCTGGGACTGATCCCCGCATCTGGCTCTCTGCTCAGCAGGGAGCCTGCTTCCCTTCTCTCTCTGCCTGCCTCTCTGCCTACTTGTGATCTCCCTCTCTGTCAAATAAATAAATAAAATCTTAAAAAGAAAGAAAGAAAAAACCATTAATCATGTCCATCTCTTGAAAATACGACTTTTAAATTTATTTATTTATGTATTTACACATTTATTTATTTATAGTTATCTGGATTTGTCACTTTTTTGTGGTCTGTCCATCACAGGTAGAATAGTGAAGGTTGTAGAATTCCAGGATATCAAGTCAAAACGTCACCTAAGAAACCCTAACATTGGGGCACCTGGGTGTTTCAGTGGGTTAAAGCCTCTGCCTTTGGCTCAGGTCATGATCCCAGGGTCCTGGGATTGAGTCCCGCATCGGGCTCTCTGCTCAGTAGGGAGCCTGCTTCCCCCTCTCTCTCTGCCTTCCTCTCTGCCTGCTTGTGATCTCTCTCTCTCTGTGTCAAATAAGTAAATAAAATCTTTAAAAAAAAAAAAAAAAAGAAAAAGAAAAAGAAACCCTAACATCTAAGACCTTAACTCTAAAGATGAAGTAACTTAGACCAAATGCAGTGAAGTGACCCAGTTACTTCATCCATCCAGTGCCTGCTCTCTGCCACATTGTTCAGGCACTGAGAATGCCTAATAAGTAATAACAATTGAAACAATGAAGACATACTCCCCCCCTCCCCCAGCCTTCATGCCTCTTGAGAGAGACTGGCAATAACAGAAGAAAGCATAGTGTAAGGTAGAAGTGAGTCACTGAAGATCAAGCAGGATAAGGGGTGGAGAGTCTTGATGGGTGGCTTCCTGGAGAGGGTGGTAAGAGAAGACTCTGTGAGAAAGGACATACCAAGACAGCCTCATGAAGAGCCCAGGAAGAGCATCCCAGGTAGAAGCAGCAACATGGGGAGCCTCCACACTGAGACATGCTTGTACATGAGCAAGGGGGCCAGCACCACAGGAGCCCGGTGTGGGAGGGAAAGAACATTAGACAACGCACTGCGAGATTATCCAAGAGCCAGGTCTGGAAGGATATGGTAAGAACTCTGGAGAGTTCTTGGGAAGTCATCAAAGGGTTTGAAGTCATGAAAGGGTTTGAAACAGGGGTGATCTGACTTTATTTTTATTTTATAGAGAACATTCTGGCAGCTGTGTGAAAAGATGATGATAACATGGACTTTGGTGGAACAGTGGTAGAGATGGTGAAAAATAGATTTGCTCAAAGAATGGGTGAAAAAATATTAGAGAAATTTCTCTCTCTAATATTTCAGTGAAGGGTGACATTGAGGTTCGGGGCTTGAGTAAGTAGACATTGAAGACAGAAGTTAATATTAAACCTAGGGCTCTCGAGTTTTCAACTAGGGCTCTTTCGATTACTTCATGATAGTAGAGGCTATGAAGGGATTCTTATCATCTCATCTCAGAGGAAAACAGGACATTCACAGTTAATAATTTCTATTTTGTTTTAAGTTTCAAAAAGAAGAAAAAGAGAAAGAACGAAGAAAAGAAACAAAAAGCATTAGAGAGATTTCTCATTTCCCTATTTTCCCCCTTCTCTTAAAATTCATGGTAAAGGTAAGTATAGCCTAAAAAGCCTCAGAAAGGCAAAAACAATTTCAAACATAAACTGAAGCTCTGAAATGTATGTTTTTAGCTAAGCGGTGGCAGCCATTTTAAATCCCTTTGTTTCCTGGGTTAAGAATGGCAACATTTTGCTTATTTAAACTCATGGCTTAATAAACTCAGGTTTTAGCAGAAACATAATACATCAGCTGTAGTTTGGGTGTGAACAGAGCAATCTGGAGAGCGATTGCTTTCCGACTCCTGAAATAGCTTTTGGACAGCGTGCTCACTCAGGCTAGACAGATTTCATCTGTTCACCTTGTCTTCATCTAGCACCGTCTTTCTTCCCTGTCCTCTGAGATTCCAGCAAGTACAGAAACCTCTCTTAAGCTGGGCTTTTTAGAGCAGACTTGGGGAGGAGCTGTTGTTGCGGTAAGGCACCGCACCAGGGTCCCCAGGTGGTGGAAGCAATGTCCCAGGTTTCCCTTCCCTGGCCCAGAGGTGCCACTTTTACTCACCTAGCAGGTCTCCCATTGGAAAACCATCACTAAACCAAAGGCATCCCATCCAAGCCCACAACCATTTCGCATGTTGGAATGCAAATTTATTACCTGTAATAACCTTTTGAATCTTCATTTCTTAGGGGTTCCAGAGTGATGATGATTTTTTTCCCCCAGTTCTTTCTAATGCCACCTTTATTAATGCCATTACTGAGGTAATAGTCAGCGGAAAAGAATGGGAGCATTTTATTTCTCATCTTCCACTCACTCTCCTTGATAGTGAACATGGGGCTCAACTAAAAGAACATTGCTATGTGTTGTAGAGGACAATGGGGTCCTTAAGACCCACCCCTCAGTGAACGAGCAAGACCGGGCCTTGACTTTGCTCTTCCTCAGAAAAATCCTCACTAAGCCTCTTCTACATTTTTCCATATCACACTTCTGGGACCCCTTGAGACTGGGCTAATTTTCTAAGAGAAAGAGAACTCAGTTTCTAAATATCAATCATCGAGTGACTGTTTCTAGCATGTTCTGCCTAACCCAGTGAGTCCTAACCTTTGAGACAGGGGAAAGAGAAAAAAGGGATGTATGCTGTTATAGGCTATACTATTGGGGAGTATGTTTTGAGAGATTATAGAAAAAGAAAACAAATGTTGAACAATAGGTGTGAATGCTACCAGTCACTTGTCTAGTCACACGAAACCCTCCCCATCTCTCTGCCACTGTCACCTTGGGCCAAGTTCACACACACAGGTGAAGCAGGGTTGATCGGGTCCCCATTCTTTTGAATGGCTGCACTCAACCAGCTGCTCTGAGGAAAGAGAAGTGCTGATGGACTTGGGGCAAAAAGAATGGGGGGAGAAGACAATGGGATGATCTGGAAAGGCCTGACCTCTGCCCCAAAGGGAGGGCCACCCTGGGGAGCTACAGTGGAGTTTATAGTCAAAGAACCACATATGTATTTCAAGCAGCAACAGAATGGTGATACCTCCTACAGTGAATGGGACGGACATTCATTCTTGAAAAAAGCACATGAGCTTTAAAATGAGATAGACTTTGGTTAATTATTGGTTCTAGTACTTATTAGAGTTGTGACCTTGGGTGAGTTACTTGACCTCTCTGAATTCCAGAATCCTGATCAATAATGAAAGCACCTGAGTCATAGACTTGTGAGGATTAATACAAGTTGTTCATGCAAGAACACTTAGCACTGAGTCTAGTGCATAGTAGAATTTAATCAATGTTAGACACCACTACCACCATGCATACCAAAAATGGATTCATAGCAAATGTACATTAAGGCTGGGCATGACGGAGGGAGTATAGGAAGGATAACTGTACCCAAAATGGATGGGGTGCATGGGTGGCTCAGTGGGTTAAAGCCTCTGCCTTCAGCTCAGGTCACGATCCCAGGGTCCTGGGATCGAGCCCTACATTGGGCTCTCTGCTCAGCAGGGAGCCTGCTTCCCCCTCTCTCCCTCTGCCTGTCTCTGCCTACTTATGATCTCTGTCTGTCAAATAAATAAATAAAGTCTTTTAAAAAAATGGAGACAAAAAGTCTAGAAAGAGAAAAGCAAGTCCATCTAAATATGGACTTGGACTTAAATATGGGGGAAATTAATATTATAATATTATAATAAATATGGGGGACTTAAATATGGGGGACATTAAAATGGGGGGGGGGAAGTCTCCTTAAATATTATCAAAAATGTGGCATGGACCCAAACCTCTCAAAAGATTCTTGTCCTCATCCAGTTCTCAGGGACCTTCCAGGTCGCCTAGTAAAAGGATTTTTCATCATGATCTTTTTGTCTTTCTGATTCTATTTCCATCTAGCAAGAATCAATGGGGAGTGGAGCACTGAAAGTTCCAAGAAGTCTCATCCCCAAACATTTGTAAGTCAACAGCTCATCATTATGAGAGTCACGTCCATACTTGTATTTTACGCAGGAAACGATACCAAAGGAAAGGAACTCCCAGCCTCCTGTTCATCACAAAGGGGGAAGCTCCAATTCAAGGAAAGGGCTTAGTGTCTGAGAAAGACCATCCGCTTTGGAAGCAAAGAAAAAGGATTCCACAGACGAGTCTATTACTTGCAGTGATGCTTCCTTAAAAACTCTCTTGCTTTCTAAGGCTTGGTTTCCTCATCCATAAAACACAAGATGGTAAAATAAGAAGAGGAAAAATAAATATCAGTAGATGAAAATTGACCAAAAATGGACTTTTTTAGCAGGTTGGAACTCCATGGATATAGCACAGGAAGTACTTTCCACAAAGCATCTTGTGTTTGTCTCCCATCCCTGCTATAAGAAAAAAGGAAAGAAAAAAAAAAAAGGACTAAAGTCATGTTAAAAACAATATGAATTTATTCTCTTATAGTTCTGGAGGCCAGAAGTCCAAATCAAGTTCACTAAGAGAAAGACAAGATGTTGGCAGCACATGTTCCTTCTGGAAGCTCTGTGTTCTTGCCCCTTCTAGCCTCTGGAGGCTGCCTGCTTTCTTGGCTGTGACTCCTCCCACTCCCACCTCTTGCTTCTATCCTTTTATCTGTTTCCTCTTCTAAAATTAAATCTCCCTCTACCTCCTTCTGAGAATACTTGTGATTCTCTCTAGGGCCCATCCAGAAAATCCAGAATAATCTCCCCATCTCAAGAACCATGATTTATGGGCGCCTGGGTGGCTCAGTGGGTTAAGCCGCTGCCTTCGGCTCAGGTCATGATCTCAGGGTCCTGGAATCAAGTCCCGCATTGGGCTCTCTGCTCCTCTCTCTCTGCATGCCTCTCTGCCTATTTGTGATCTCTGTCTGTCAAATAAATAAATAAAATCTTTAAAAAAAAAAAGAACCATGATTTATTTACATCCGCATGTCCTCTTTGTCCCATAAGGTAACGTTCAAAGGTTCCAGAGATTGGAACGTGGACTTCTGTCAGCCCAACTCAGATGCCATTTCCCTACTTCTTCCCCTGTCTGGTCAGAGGAAGAGTGGGCAGGCATCAGTCCAGCATGCTTGGAGGCAGGAGTGAGAAGATGTGCCAATTGAGGGTAAGAGAGGGATACAGGGCCACCGCATAGTTGAACTTTAACAAAGATTTTGAGGAGCCTGGATTTGAGAAGACTGAGATGTGGAGGATGGATCAATCATGAAACGGAAACTGAACTTCAGCCTCACAAAACACACCAGAAGCTGCTAGAAGCAAGCAGGTCACCTCTCAAATGGCATTAGCTCTGAGGGGTCTGATCTGTGTCCGTGACTGGCAGCTACGCCCTGAGTAAACCCATCATGACAGTTTGGCTTCAGGCTGTCTTGAAGACAAACATGGACATAAATATCATAACTAATCAATAGTCAGAATGGAACCTTCTGACAGAAGACAACGCCAGGATGGTTAAGACTCTTTACACAGAGTTTACTCACAAAACACACACACACAACATAACAGGGCCGAGAAGCAAAGGCTACCATGTTGTTTGAGCCATGCTAATATTATGATTTCTATTTACTTCATAGGAGCTGTTAATTGGATTCCTAATAGTCAGTATCAGATACAGACAGGCAAGGGCCATTGAAAAGCAGCGAGGAGGCCTGGCTTGTCAGATATATCATTCCTGGAATTCTGTTCTACTGTTGTGTGCTCTTCTATTCTGACTATAATTCAATGTTTGGGGTGGGCAGTGTGTGTCAGTAATCTTATTTCTGCTTGACTCAGTGATGGGCTTACTTATCTAATGAGCTATGTGTCTTTGGGGAAAGTCTTTAAACTTCTCTGACTGCCAGTTATCCTTTTTAAAAAAACAAGGGACCACCTAAAATGGTCTCTTCAGGCATCCCATTATTTTTCATCTCACAACTCACACAGAATAAATGTCACACTGGGGAAAACAGATGAGGCAGTCCATTGCCAGGGGTTTCCTGGCCCAGGGGCTCTGCTGTCCCAAGCTTTGCACGTCCACCCAAAAGCTAAGGATCCACAGACCCGCACACCTGTAAGCCACTGCAATTCCACAGTAGGACTTGGTACTCAGAGGGTAGGGCCGCCTGGAAGAATTAAAGTCTGTGGGATCCCAGCTCTGCCATCTCCTGAACAGATGATCTTTCCCAGCTTGAATCATACCATTTCCTTAAATCACACTGTCACCAACGGCATCAGTCCTATGTATAAAAAGATATTGGGCACATCGGTGCTTCCTAATTTTTTTTTTCCCGCTTTTTCCACTTTCTATGCCTCATCTGAACAGACCTACTTTGTAATTCTTTTGCTTAATATTTAAGTTGCCTAGCCCTCCAAGCTGGTTTCTTTTCTTTCTCTTTTTTCATACCTGAATTTCTGGGATACGGGTCTATTGTCAAAATACAAACCACACAGAAAAGGGAGAAACTAAAACTACTCCCAAATTCCATTACCTTGAGATGGCCAGTTTCAGCATGTGGTGAAATCTTTCCAGATTATTTTTTATGCCTCTAGCATATCTGTGCATGGTTTTGTATACACGCTGTCATCCTCACCTCTCTTTGCCACTTAGCGATTGATTGCAGGTGTGTGTCCGTCTTCCCTTGTGATGCCTGGACTGTATTACTGCATACAAGTTAGGCCATTGAACATGGATGCAATTTCTACTTTTCTCTAATTCAAAATAATATTTCAGATGAGCAGTTTTGTGCACGTTTCTCTCACGGTTTCATGGTTAGTGAAATTACAGAATCCAAAGGTGTAGACCATTTATGCTTTGATAGATGGTGATCAAACCTGCTATCCAGAAAGCATGAACATGCCCTACTGGTATTTTCTGTGTGTTTCTGGCATCGCACTCCCCAAGATTCAGCTGTAGTGTCACTCCTCTGGGAAGCTCTTCTCACCTCACTCAGAAATATAGTTGTTTTCTTCTCTGTTCTCTGCCAGACCCTTCCATATGTAAGGACCTATATAGCAAGAGGCTTCCATTAAGGCTAAACAATAACCTTGTTGTTTAACCCTTAAACTGTCCCTGCCCCCCC